>NC_045979.1:23407574-23607574 GCF_010909765.2 Amblyraja radiata | reverse complement strand
TACTTCCCCTTAATTTTCTTCATCGTTTTCTTCTTAATCTTTTTTTCTGGCTTATTATTTTTCTTCTTCTTTCTTCTTCTTTTTCTTCTCCTTCTCCTTCCTCTTCTTCTTCTTCTTCGCCTTCTTCTACTTATTCTTCTTTTTCTTCCCCATCACCTTCCTCCTCTTCTTCCTCTTCTTCTGCTCACTAGTACCATTGTTACTATCAATATTAAATCGACCCACTAAGCATTGTGAAACCATTAATATTGAACTACAATTTTTTCTCGCAATACTGTGCATCAAAATGCCTCAGGCTATTGACATACACGACTTGTGCATTTGGTTCAAACACTATTCCTTGTTTCATGAAGGAAACATGTTTATAGTACCAAGCTTTTGAACGGCGGAGTTCAATGAGGATGATTTAACGGTCATATTTCGACGTGCATGTGCAAGATAAGGATAGAATATAAACAGATAATATACCTTTATCTTCGCCATTTGTGGTCAAGTCGTCGACTTCTGTAACACAAACGAAAATATCTGCAATAATTGTACATTACATCGGGGTATGAAGCCAATTGCAACATTCGAGGCGTTCAGACAAATAGACGAATTATTCGATGAGAAGGAATATAAATAAATACGTATATTCACCAGTGCAGGAAAACAAAGTGTTACATTAATCGTTTGTAAGCTGCTTCAAATTACCGTTAAGCAATATTTATATGTTATCGTTAAATCCCACTTACCTGCACAATATATCAGCGGTTAAATGTATTCATAGGCACAAAGTCATATTGTCATCTAGCAGATGCCACTCAACCCCACTCGTCCCTGTCGAACAAAATGCTTCATCTAAGATATTTCCATTGCCCACAGGTAGGCCCATATTAATCGGAACTGTTACGCCCAAGTATTTGTCTAGAATCTGTTAAATGTTGTTGTTGTTCGTACTCAATTAACACTTATAGTGCTCATCCCATATACCCACCAGCCCATTATTGATAATGTCACTGCTCGAGTTCCTGTGCCATTTTTCGCTTGTTACCGTATACTTTTATTCAGTGGTTCCTGATTCCTCTACGGGTTAATATACGTTCGATCTTTTATTCAAAACACAGACTGATGAAAGCCAGTGTACTAAAGCATTCTTTTTCAACGTATCTAATTGCGGCGCCACATTAATGCAACTGTTTTCCTGCCCCAGGCCTCCAGTCCGAAATATATCTTTCCACCACCTGCTTTCTCCCATGACATATTTTCTGTAACTAGGCAAGCAGCTCTCGTTAAACATCTAGAGCAACCTTCCTGGCTGAACTTTATCGATGGCTGCGATGAGGTTTAAATAGACAACATCTGTAGACTCAACGTCATCGACCTTCATTGTTACTTCTCCAAACACTCAATCAAATTCGTGAGACACGCCCTAAAACTCTTATGGTTGTGCTGATTAATTTTCTCCCGTTGAAATCGATATGGGATAACTGGCAAATGCAACAACTGCAATAGTTTGAAGTGAGCTACACATTACATATTTAAACATCACTTTCAAAAGTTGTCGGAAGTAGACGTGGAGATGGACCTCTGAGATAACACATCAATTAATTACATAATTTTGTTTGAATTGGATGTAAAGTCAGAACAAAATAATGGATGATCGTCCCGGTTAGGAAATTTCAACATGCCCACTAGAAAGTTCCACACAAAGTAACTTATGGAATTGTAAGTGAGTGCTAGTTCATGTGTCGTTTTGTTGAACAAAGGAGTGAAACACGCAGATAATTGTATTTAAATTAAAACAGAAGAATAAGAAACTAATATAATATGTCTAATCAGCAAATAATGTAACGTCGATAAAAGCAAATCTTGTCAGAAATTTTGTTTTTACCTCTTTCTCTATCTCCCAATTCGTCGGCTGAAAATGCAAAGGAAATGCATAATTTAAAAAAAAATAATAGTCAAAGCTAGGCGTTGTAGTATATCTTCGTTCGGGTCTGTCCGTAATTTACTGATTGTTTCAGTACCGTTGCAGATCCAATGATAGCGATTTGTTTTATGTACAGTGTAACTATGTCGCCTATTTGTTTGAAATAACAAGAAAAACTGGATATATGTATATATATATTTGTGTGTGTGTGTGTGTGTGTGTGTGTGTGTGTGTGTGTGTGTGTGTGTGTGTGTGTGTGTGTGTGTGTGTGTGTGTGTGTGTGTGTGTGTGTGTGTGTAAATGGTAAAACGCAACGTACGTGCTCTAACACGAGGATCATCGCTCAATTAATAAAACCAGGCTCACTGTCAAAGTAATGTCTAAACGACATGCACACACTTAGGACAGTGCTATAGGACAATAACTAACTTCCTATTCAGTAATCAGCTATCAGCATTAACACAACACACAAGTTATATTTTACCAATAAACCCAATCCCATCCACGGGAGAATTTAAAATGTGTTTACAAAGTTAAACGATGGCACAACAAAACCTAGGCGTGAAGATGCCAGTGTATCATTGGGGCTATGAAGTGGGCACGACACCTCGGGAAGGTTGGCCAGTGAGTTCTGGCGTACCAGAGCCACCCCACCCCCAATACCAGCTCTCACAACCAATGCTAAGCAGCTAAATATGTAAATATATACTAAGTAAGTAAACTACGAACCGTTGAATAAACACTAAAACAAATGCTGAACATCCGCGTCCTGTCTTACACTTATCCTAACCCCTCCATTAAACAATTGTAGCGCCAGTAATGTCAACATCAAATATAAAATCAGAAGTAATACACTTACCGGGCGTTACGCATTTCCTTACTGCCCACAAGTATCATTGGTTTTTCTCCATAAATCCAGTTACACACGTACACGGACACACGCGTATAAGTAGTGTACTTTACCGAGTGACATAGTTTGAAAGTGAGGCAGGAAATATTTTTATAGGAACCTCCGGGGGACTTTTTAACACACAAGGTGGTGGTCTATGGAACGACCTGCCAGAGGACGTCGTTGAGGCAGGAATTATCACAACATTTAAAAACGTTTCAAGGTGTAGGATAAATTGAGAAAGATATTGGTCAAACGTAGGCAGCTGGGACTAGTGTAGATCGGGCATGTGAGTGTAGACGTTGGGATGAATTGCGCGGTCCACGCTATATGACTATTTGACTCTATCTCTCCCTCACTCTCTCTCCCTCTGCGTGAAAGTGTAAGTGTGAGTGTGTGTGTGTGCGTGTGTGCGTGTATGCGTGAGTGTGTATGCGTGTGTGTGTGTGTGTGTGTGTGTGTGTGTGTGTGTGTGTGTGTGTGTGTGTGTGTGTGTGTGTTTGTGTGTGTGTGTGTGTGTGTGTGTGTGTGTGTGTGTGTGTGTGTGTGTATGTGTGTGTGCGTGTGTGTGTATGTGTATGTGTGTGTGTGTGTGCTTGTGTGTGTGTATAAGCGATGATCATGTCTATATGTATATACGCATAGCACTATTTAAATCGTGCTTACTGTTTAGTTTCAGCTCCATTTCCAAATCTAAAAGAGAATTAATAAAATAATTTAATGAGAAGCAGTCATCAAGTGAAGCATTATCAGCTGCCAACGATACGACGCCATTGGGCTATGCTGCAATTGTCTACACTAACGGAATAATTCGTGCATGCTTACATCGCGATTTGCGAACCTCGCGACCAATAAGATAAAGGACACTTCAACTACAACTCTCCAGCGGGTTGAATTCAATTGCATCACACAATACTGCTAAAGGATCAAAAACAGTTTAGAGACTATAAGGGGCGTGTTTAAAGTCGCGCTGTTGCTAACCGAATTGCAGATGCCTACAACTGTGGATGTAATGTCACAACATATGTCCTTCAAAATAGCCGAGGTTCAATGGGATCTTTCGTTTTTCGACAGTAATGGAATGTAAGGCAAACCAAACGATTCACCCACTTGATAAAACACAAGGAGGAATCAATTTATCTTTTCTGTTTCATATTTCCCCCGAGGACACAATACTGTGGGCGTGCTCTGAACATGGACATTTTGCGTGCAAATCCGGTCAGTCGACGAATAATCATGCATATTCTATCCTAACTATTGTCATCGTCCAGATATATTAACTGCAACGTCTTCCTGTGCGAGAATATGTACCTGCCTCAGCGTCAGCAGTTAGCGAGATCTGCCTCAGCATCAGTATTTAACATAGAAATACACGTTACATATGATGTGGTATTGATTTTAAACAATCTCCAGGAAAAACTGTTTGATACGCATTTTCAGACTTTGCGGCGTAGGCCAGGTGAGCAAATAACATTTATTTTTGTGCGAGAATGTGATGCTGCCAGGATACACCGCTGTGGAGCGGAGAATATTTTGGTGCTACAGGTAGGTTGACTGATTTATTGATTCTCCAGTATAGAGTTAATTTTCCGGACATACGGACGAATTAAACTCATCCAAATTTCTGTCGCGGGTTCCACGGGCTATTCTACCATATGTACATGACGGGAACATTTAACTATTTATTTGACAAACAACTTATTAAAACCAAATTGTTGTCTCTATCCAAAATAATCAGTAACATGTCTCAAGCAACGCCCGACATTTCATCAAATATGCGTGGTGTGGTTTCTAGGCCATTGCTTCCATATGACTGGTCATGAACAAGTTGTTGATGATATTTACTCCTTGAAACCTGAAGCTTTCAACCATCGCTACTTCGGAGCCATTAGAATGCTCCGGGGTATGCGTGCCGTTTCCCTTCCTGGTCGATCACAATTTCCTTTGTCTTGGTGTGTTTGGGCAAAGGTTGTGTCTTGGCTCCGGTTACCAGTCTCTCATTCTCATTCTTGTATTTCGTCTCGTCATTATTTGATATCCGGCGCACTGCCGTGGAGTCGTCCGCGAATATGCACATTTCATGTCATTTGCATGTGGCAGCAGTCGTGGTGTTGAATGAGTAATAAGGAGGTTGGGAACGCATCCCTGTGGGACACCAGTGTTTGGATTATCGTAGAGGATAGCACCACCAGGAACTAAGCAGGTGGTGATGGTGGAAGGTTGATTTCAGGATTTGATGTGTGTGGCTAGTGTTTCGCCACAAGAATAGGTGCAGGGCCCATGGCTGTCTATGGTTGATATTAACGAATTGGATGAGGAAGTACAATGGATGATCGGTATATTTGCAGATCCCACTTAATTTGGTGGGATTGTAGATAGCGTAAAAGTTAATCAAATGGTTAGATCAGGATATCGAACAGTTGAGGAAGCGGGTAGATGAATAATGCGTGGAGATTAGTTCGGATAAACGTGAGCTGTTGCATTTTGTGAAGTCTGACCAGGAAAATAAATCAGAGATTGATAAGGCGGTCAAGAAGGTGGTCGGCACATTGGTCTTCCTCAGCCAGGTTTTTGACCATAGAAGTTGGTATGTTACAGTATGTAGCAGGCGTCCAATGCGATGGTGAGGTTAGTGTTGGAGTATTGTGTTCATTTCGATCACCCAGCCATAGGAAAGATTTTGTTAACCTCGAAAGAGGGCAGCTAATATTTACGAGAATCTTGCCAGGACTTGAGCGACCGACCTGATAGCACGCAACAAGGATGGCTTTCACTGTACCCAGGAACACGTGACAATTAACTAAGCTAAGCAAAAATAAACTTCATTTGCCCGTTTTTCAGCAGATTGCTTCGCTTATAGAATCATACCAAATACTGATAAGTCTCAAACCACGTTATTCAAACCACGTTAATGACATGCGGCCGCTTGCTATCCTCTCACCGTTTAACTGGCAAACAATATTGCTGACATGCGTTTTTCACATAAATAATATATTGCATGAGGATTACTTCAATTTAAGTATGAAAATGTAATTGCAAAATGTGTTTCATATGTTGTAAATATTAACCTCTTGTCCGATTTTAATATTTTCTAGAATTCCACTTTTTTATTCCTTTCTCTATGAGATCTTAAATAAACCGCATTGTCAAAAGCAAAATCACGAGCTTCCGTCTGTGTAACAGTAACAAAACAATATCAGTGCAAGTGTCGTTCACATTGGCCAAATGACACAATCGGCGATTTATGTGATCCTCAAAATACGTTCGGTCCACTGTCCCTTTCGAAATATCATAGATTTATCGGACCAGACAGAAGTATAGAGGAGCAAGCAGCAATCAAATTCACCATGTCAACGCCTGATAATGTAGCGTTACAAAGGCGAATCTCAAATTCACGTTTAGGTTTGTAGTCCTCCTGATTCTAATCATAAAACCGAAACTCGGCATTGATTTTATTTGATCAATATTTTAAACCTCCTTGGATACTTAAGGAATAAGCTATTGATTTAACGCCAATCTTTGATTAATAACTCACTTGCTGTCGTATAAGGGGAGCACCTTATTCATCCTAACAATATGCAGTCCTAGATATCATTCATCACCCATTTATGTTTGAAGAGAAAATATAGTTACCGATGAGCGATTTACGTTAAATCTTCACTGAACGGTCACGTCTGTCTTTACGATGAAGCATGCTACAAACACCTACCTTGTATTCTTCTTCGAAAAGATTCTTCTGAGAACAAACGAAATGGAAAAATAAACGTGCAATATTCTTTAGAGGTATTGGTCTGCCGCAAACGTTAACTCGTGGCTTATTAGACGAGATTTTGTTCGGTAACATTTCATCTGCTCGTCGTTCTTCTTTCAAAGAAGTGCCACATTTGCTTTATTAGAATATTATCGGAGTAGCAGATATCTCACCAAATCTACTGCCAACAATTATCATGCAATCCGTAGCCCAAATTACCATATTAGGCGAAGTTAAGAAAACTGTCTTACTACACTTTTATTTTTTATCTTTGAGCCTCGTTACTTTAAATGGCTCCAGCGAATAAACAGTTTTGATCTTTGGAAACAGGAAATATATTGGTTTCATAGCCTCCTCCGTCTTGGAAATGATTAAGCCTTCTACAAATTTCAGTAAATAGTCGCGAAAACTGTGGGCTAATTAGATTCAAAAATCAACTGCAGTCCACTTAATAAACGATGTAGTTTACTCATTCCTTCCCAACGAAAGAATCCCTCTACTAGTAATTTCTTCGGCAACCTCAGGTGAAGAAACCCCTTGTTTCTACAACTACTCCCTCGCCTCCATCCAATGACGCCAGCAGTCCTTCCATGTGAGACGGTGGTTCACCTGCAGTTTCAGTAACTTCAGTATTGCATTCGGAGTTTCTAGTGTGATCTCCTGTACATCAGGGAGACCAAGTGTAGATTCAGCCACCGTTTCGCTGAACGTCCGCGAAGACATACTGAAGCTCTCGGTTGCTAACCAATTCAGCGCCCTTCCATTCCCATAGTGACATTTCTGAACTGGGCATCTTCATTGCCACAGCGAGGCCACCCGTAAATTGGAGGAACATTACCTCACATTCCGCTTGGGTAGCTTACAACTCAACAGTATAAAAATTGAATTCTCTAATTTAGATTACAGCTAACAACAGAATCCCACTCCTCCTTCTCTCGCAAACCCACGGTACCACCCCCCCCCCCCCCTTTCATGTATTCGTTCAGCTGAGTTTACAATTTAAACTTCTCATTCAGTCTGTCCCACACTTTCTCTTTTACATCTGAACTGTGTTCGAATTATATGCCTGTCACAAAACACCTTGACTGTTCTCACATATTACCTGCCACGCTGTGTCCTGCCTCTGCTTTCACCGAGCTCTCTCCATCCACAAGCTGCATGAAAAAGGATCCCAAGCCGAAACGACACCTATGTGTGCTCTCCAGAGATTATGCATGACATGCTGACTTATTCCAGTACTTTGTGTCCTCCAGTTATTAATTGTTGTCACAGACATTCTAATTGCAGTTTTGCACGTCTATTCACCCCGCAATATTTAATTTGCAAGCTATTTCCTCTAGTTCAAATCGTTAAAATAGTTGTTAGTTTGTCATAGTACATGGCACAGTTACGATGGCAACCCACGCCTCAGCAGATACAATATTTCGCTCACCAGTTGCATTGTGCTTTTCCCTTAATTGTTCAAGTTCTGTAGTAAAAGAGGCAAGCTTCAGCAATGTTTAGAAATGCAGCATTGATTACGTTAGAATGCCAGAGCTGTACAGCACGGACACAGTTCAATGAACCCTCCTCATCAATGACCACAAAGTAAGCAGGCTAGTCCCATTTGCCTACATTTCGACAATATCCATTTAACCCTACATATCCATATCTGTCCTTGTGTCTTTCAAACATGACTTGTGTAACAAGTTATCTTGCTTCTTCTCGCTGCTCGTTCCAGATACACACAACCCTCTGGTTGGATATGTTGCCCAGAGATCCCGTTTAAAAACACCTACTTTTTGGATACTTTGGATAATTTTTGGGTACTTTGCCCTGGTGACAAGTATAGTGAGCGCTTACGATATCTATTCGTTGCATGGCGTAAACTTCAATATATCACAGTTCACACAGCATATCTCCGGAAAAAAAGTCCCAGCCTATCAGAACTTTCACTCATTCCTCCATTTTGGCGAATCTCGTCTCCTTTCCAAATTAAAATCATCATTCCTAGGATCGGGTGGCCAGCTCCTCCACCTCCCTCTCTACCCCCACCCTCTCTCTCTCTACCCCGACCCTCTCCCCTCCCTCTCTACCCCACTCCCTCTCTGCCCCTCTCTCTATACCCCCTCCCTCTCTACCCCCACCCGCTCTACCCACCCTCCCTCTCTACCACCCCTCCCTCTTTACCCCCTCCCTCTCTAGGGATTGAAGAGGGAGGGTGAAGAGGAAGAGGAGGGAGTGCTGAGAGATGAGGAGAAATGAGCCGTGTCTGTACAGTTGGGGGGCTATGCGTGAGTGGTTACGTAGTGCGTTGGGGGAACGGGTTACGCTTGGGGAACGGGTGAATGATGCAAATTGGTCTGCACTTGGTGTAGTCTATTATAAATCTACTGACTCCCATAGCTATCTAGACTACACTTCTTCCCACCCTGCCTCCTGCAAAGATTACATCCCTCGCTCTCAATTCCTACGTCAGACCGCATCTGGCACCGCGGCGCAGCGGTAGAGCTGCTACCTAAATACACTCGGTTCGCACCACAGACCCGGTTCGATCCTGACTACGGGTGGTGTCTGTATGGAGTTTGTACGTTCTCCACGTGACTTGTGTGGGTTTTCTCCGAGATCTTCGGTTTCCTCCCACACTCCAAAGACGTATAGATTTGTAGGTTAATTGGCCTGCTATAAATGTAAATTGTTCCTAGTGTGTGCATGATAGTATGTGTAGGATAGTGTTAGTGTACGGGGGTCGCTGGTCGGCGTGGGTTCTGTGGGTCGAAAGGCCTGGTTCCCGCCTGTATCTCTAAACTAAACTAAACTAAAAATCTGCGCCCAAGATGAGGTGTTCCAGACCAGGACATCTGAGATATTCTCATTCTTTAAGGATGGTGTTTCCCTCTTCCGTCATAGACGAGGCCCTCACTCGGATGTCCTTGATATCCCGCACCTTCGCTCTTGTTCACCTCCCCCAGTCGCAACAGGGACAGAGTCTCCCTTGTCCTTCCCGTTCACCCCATCAGCCGTCGAATAGACCATAGAATACTTCGAATTTTACGCCAGTTCAAACGGGATAGCGCCACTAGCCATATCTTTCCATCTACAACCCTTTCTGCTTTCGCTAGAGACTATTCCTTCCGCAATATCAATGTTAACTCGTCGCTCCCCACCGAAACCAGGTGCTTTCCCCTGCAAACGAAGGAGATTGAACACCTGTACATATACCTCCTCCCTAGCCTCCGTTCAAGGACATTGACAGTCTTTTTACGTGAGGCAGAGGTTCACATGCACCTCCTCCAACCTCATCTACCGTATCCGCTGTTCCAGGTGTGAACTATATATCGGCGACATCAATCGCATGCTCGGCGGTCGCTAAACAATTTAACTCCCCTCATTCCCACAGCGACCTTTCGGGTCTTGGCCTCGTCCATTGTCACAGTGACACCCAGACAAATTGGAGGAACAGCACTTCATATTTCTGCCTCCTTTATTGTCCTATCTACATGCATTGCCACTTTCGGGGAATTGTTTACCCATACTTTAGTTCTCTCTCCCCAACAACATTTTCCAGGGCCCTGTCATTTACTGTGTCTTTCTTTCCTGATTTGATTTTCCACGAAATAATTCCTCGTTTGTATCTTAATTAATCTCCTTCTGCTATTCCAGGGCAGACCGGCTAAATTGATCCACAATATATTATATAGCATGGCATCACGTTCGGCACCGACATTTGTGTGCCGATTGAGAGGTGCCTGCGATGTCCTTTTCTACCTTTGCTTCTTCTTTTGTAAATCGGATTTAGTTAAACCTCGTTGCTACTGATTTCCCTCAATTATTATTCTCCCACGTCTTTCTGCACAGTAAATTGGAACAAAATAAGTTGACACGATTCATGCCCAATCTGCAGCATATCGTTGATAGTTTATCAAAACACATACGGCGCACAACTATGTATTGCACAAGCGGAAGTCTGTCTATCATGCAAGCTACCAACGACATATTGTTTGGGGTATTGCCTTTCCTCTGGTCAGGATCGGTGAACGAATAATGTCAACAAGCAGCACACATAGTTTATATATTAAATTCATAGGTTTGACTAAATCCTGCTTCCAAAATCATTTTCTTGAAAATCGTACTTGTGTTTCTTTTACGCACAGAAGATGGTCCCAGTTAATCTTTATCCCCAAATTATTTAGCCACCCGAAGAAGTAAATGTTCCCCTTGTGCCATAAATAAGACACTAAAATGAATTACTGATTGAACAAACCCACTATTTTTGGGGTTCCGGTAACAACTCACAAAATTCAGGTCGTGTATCCCATTGGTGTATCTGGACAAGCTAAGACCGGAATATGTCTCCTCGGCGCATTGTTGTCAGTCTTCACAGAAGTGACAATACTAACCTTTTGTTTTTCTGTTCATATTCGCTTCTAGTAATGGAGAAATTATAGCAATACTTTAATATATCACACAGTATGTCGCATTACTTCGTCGGGTGATGGCATCTGAATAGCAGGTTTCTTGATTTGATCTTTATCGGAACACGCCACGTCGGTTCGGAAAATGTGTACTGCAAAGTGACAGTTTTACATGGCAACGTAACAGGTAACAACAAAACAGCTCCGAGAAGACACAAGAAATTGCAGATGATGGAATTGAGAGCAAAGCGCTAAATGATGGAGTAGCGTAGCAGGGCAGCGAGCATCGCTGGAGGACATGAAAAGGCGGCGTTTCGGTTCGGAACCCTACTTCGAACTGATTGTATTCATGGAGGGGTTGGGTAGAAACAGGACATTAGATCATGGCGGGCAAAGCTATTCATTCGTCAAGTTTTATCTCCCCCCGCCCCCACGATCGTTCCCCCAACCCACGACCGTTCCCCCGACCCACGACCACCAAATTTATTCTCGCTTTCTCCTCATATTAATACATCCAGTGATTATCTCACCGGTCACATTTTGTTTAGCTTCCAACTGTTCGAATTCTGCAAAATTAAGGAGTAACGATATCATCATTATGTGTGCATTGTATTGCCGATTCCTATCATGCCCCAGTAATCCACTGGTTTGCGATTGATTCCATCTGGATAACTTAAAAGCCAAATACAATTTTAAAAACTGCATCTTTTGTTACATTTATTGTAATCGTAAAATACTGATACCAGTGAGTTCATAGCACGATGTTCTTTCTTGCTGCCAACGGGATATTGGTTGAATTCAGATGCACCCTAAATTCAGAAATACTAAGTTGACAAACTGGAGCCGCGCATTAGCGCAAGAGGAAGAGATGCGGTTCGCAGTACCCTGAACTCGGGTTCGATCTCGATTCGGGTGCTGTCTGTGGGTTTCCTCTGGGTGATTCAATTTCCTTCCACTTCCCAAATACGTGTGATTTTGTAGCTCAGTTGTCCACTGCCAATTGCCACTGATGTCTGGATACGAAAGTGGAATAACTTGGAACTACTATGATCGATGATCGACCGTGACCTGGGCCGATTGAATTGTTTCATCTTGTAACAATTCAGGAATGACCATAATAATAATAATAAATCTTATTTTTGGGCGCCTTTCAGAAATCTCAAAGACACCTTACAGAGATTAACAGGAATAGAAAACATATAATCAGGATAAACTAAATAATAAAGACATCACAGAAACACAAATTAAAAACAGAATTCAGTCCAAAAACAAAAAATCAAAAACACAATGTGAAGAGAGAGCAGCGGCAGCTAAAGCACGCCAGCGACCACTCTCCCTTCCGACAGCCATAAATCAGTTAGTTGCATCTTTGCCGTTTCACACTGAGTACTTTACCAATATGTCTGATATTTTACAACTGGATGTTGATAAAGTGTGACAGAAATAACTTACCTAGGCAGAGCATTGTTTTCCTCGGGTTTCCTCTCAAAATATTGACTTCAACAAACAACTACACAAAGATTGGTGCTATATTTCCGGAGAAGTATTTAATTAACCTCAATCATTAACCTCATTTCGGCACTCTTCTAAATGTCTCGTGAGATGACATAACTGATACGCACACACCCGTAACTCAATTTTAACGTCCCCTTGCGGGCCAGTCATTTTGCTTTTCATTCAGAGATGTATATTGCAATTTTGTTCGAGAGTGTGCTAGTTTTCATCTTAATCTGAGACCTACTGTATAACCGTGAGTTATTATACAATAACTAGAGCACAGATAAAGAAGACTCGAGTCTGCGTCTCCTTTCGAAAAAATTAGCTCTCTTATTGTTTCTGCAATTTTTCTGTCCCTGGTGTTCAGAAGAATGAGGGAGGACCTCATTGGAACGTACAGAGGAGTGAAAGGCTTGAATAGAATGGATGCGGAGATGATGTTTCCACTAATGGGAGAGTCCAGGACTAGAGGTCACAGCTTCAGAATTAAAGGACGTACTTTTAGGGAGATGAGGAGGATTTCTTTAGCCAGAGGGTGGTGAATCTGTGGAATTCTTTGCCACAGAAGGCTGTGGAGGCCACCAGTGGATATATCTAAGGCAGGGATAGATACATTTTTGTTTAGTACAGGTGTCAGTGGTTATGGGGAGAAGTCCGGAGAATGAGTTTAAACGTCGGAGTAGACGTGATGGGCCGAATGGCGTCATTCTGCTCCTATCACTTATGATATTATGAGTACATTTGAAATAATTCACCGTACGCTAGCTCCATGATATGGCCGGATATTCATTCATTATGTTACTCGCAAGAGACGCAGTTTTCGGTAATGTTATGTGCATTCTCATCCACCTCAGCAATCCCCATTGTGTCCTAAAAGAAACAGTCTTCCATTACCCAATCTGTCAAGCCACCTCCTGATTTTCCATTTTGTACGTCACTCAAATGTACCCCGTCACTCAAATCTACTACCTGAAGTAGTCACAACCTCTCAAATCTATTACCTTAACTTTCATTCGCTATCGCTTTTGCTTCACGTAGGTTCTGAACGTCGCCTGTGTTAATTTGTACCTCATTCCTCCATTGACAAAGCCCATTATTGTGACTTTTTTATTTAACTACATTCTCACTTGAACGATTCTCATTTGAACGATTTTTGCACACACAAGCGACGGGTTACATCCTTTGGACAAAATAAAACATATGATATTCTATAATACTTCGAAATCCGCCATCGTCCGTCCATCCATCCATCCTTCCATCCATCCATACATCAATTTATCTATCTATCTATCTATCTATCTATCTATCTATCTATCTATCTATCTATCTATCTATCTATCTATCTATCTATCTATCTATCTATCTATCTATCTATCTATCTATCTATCTATCTATCTATCTATCTATCTATCTATCTATCTATCTATCTATCTATCTATCTATCTATCTATCTATCTATCTATCTATCTATCTATCTATCTATCTATCTATCTATCTATCTATCTAGTACGTTGGTCCGTGCATGAATGCAGTGAACGAATCAACAAGAAACCAAACATATTGTACCTACCAGCCCGCACCTCTTTTAATTTCTTTTCTGGAACAATGAAGAATGCTGTCACGTTATCTGCACTTCAGCTATTACGAAAATATGTTGTAATGAGGTCGGGACATTAGTTCGTGATTAGTTCGTCATTAGCGTACATTAGTTCGTAATATACCCCAGGTTCTGTGGTCAAATAACGTAACAGCTCAAGAGTCAAGATTGTTTTATTGTGATATGTACCGCCCCCCCTCCCCCAAAAAAACACACCCAAGCGCGTGCGCGCACACACGCACACACACACACACACACACACACACACACACACACACACACACACACACACACACACACACACACACACACACACACACACACACACACACACACACACACACATATATATATATATATATATATATTCACACACACACATATATATATATATATCGAAACATTGCTGTGTTTTGTTCACCAACGTAGTCTTTCCCATGGCCTGATCACAGGTGTGATGAGATAACGCGTCTGGGAACCTTGTCGTCATTGGCTATTGAATGCAGGGCTGCTAACTTGGCTGATAACTCAATTTCACATTTTAGTTGAAATTGTCGGTTTAACCCTTAAACTACACTGGCCATCGAAGGTATTTACAAGAGTCGCTGCCTCAATAAGGCAGCTAACGTCATCAATGACCCACACCTCCCGGGCTATGCTCGCATTTCGATCGTGAAGAATGTGTAGGAGCCTCAAAACTGTAACGTCCAGGTTCAGGAGTAACTTCCTCCCTTCAACGGTCAGGCTATTAACCATTAGAAATTCCATTTACTCTCGGAGATATTTAAATGGGGCATTATTTTTGGCGTTGCACTATTAATTACGCGCGCGCACGCACACACACACTCACACACACACACACACACATGTATATATATAAGTTACTCCTGAACCTGGACGTTACAGTTTTGAGGCTCCTACACATTCTGCACGATCGAAATGCGAGCATAGCCCGGGAGGTGTGGGTCATTGATGACGTTAGCTGCCTTATTGAGGCTGCGACTCTTGTAAATACCTTCGATGGCCAGTGTAGTTTAAGGGTTAAACCGACAATTTCAACTAAAATGTGAAATTGAGTTATCAGCCAAGTTAGCAGCCCTGCATTCAATAGCCAATGACGACAAGGTTCCCAGACGCGTTATCTCATCACACCTGTGATCAGGCCATGGGAAAGACTACGTTGGTGAACAAAACACAGCAATGTTTCGAGTAGATGTTCCCAAACAATGTCTGGGAATGTCTGGGTGACCTGAGCAAAACAACAGCAATAATTGACAAGATAACCCGCGCACGCAGCCGCTATTAGCGCAGAAACATTGCAGACAAGGGGGGCTTATGATAGGCCCGGGGAGCGGGGCAGTGGTGCGGTCTGCTCTGATACGTAATGCCATAAACGATGGCGTTGGGCTCCCTTTCGGTGGGAGAGCCTCAGCCTTGGATCGTGTCTCAACTGCGCCAGGTGATCTTGAACGAAACGTCCTGTGGCGCGCTTTGATGGGTTTGCGAGTGCGTTAGGGGATCTTCGAGCATACGTGAGTGTTTGTGCTTTATTTCGTAGTGTGCTAAATTGCTGAGTGAATCAAAACTGTTATCTGAATCCGATGATTTATCGAACACAATATGGCGTAGTCGGCAGGAACAAGTAACAGACACTTAGTAATAAATAATGTGCATGTCAAAGAAGGCAGCGGTGCCTGAAATGTATCGGATTCCGTGTGGTTCGATAATTCGGACGCATTAGCGAGTTTGGCCAAATCTGTCTCTGGCTCTGTCCGGGACGCCCATCTGCACCTCAAAACGGGCTGAAGAGAACATTGCATTTTCATGCGAATGTTTTTTTTAAATGTTCAAGCCAGATCAGTTGCATTGCTTAAGAAATTCAATGAAATGGTTAACAACACAAATGAAAGAAAATTCGGTTGAAAGAAGATCGACCATATCTATCATTCAAATATACATACCACATTAGCTTAAAAAAAATTATTTGCAGATTATTGCAGATTGGCCAGCATTTTTAGAGGTGGGAGTAATTGACGACCATAACGGTCTTTCTTTAGCTTACCTATTTCTTTGTTTTTTGCTCTCAACCTGGCAATTTCTGCAAAAGAATGCACGAAATTATGTTCGGTCGAAATATATATATATATATATATATAGCGCATTGGTATCCTTAACGTATAAACATGATCGTGTCCTGGCCTCCTTGGGCACTTACGGGTTGTAATTTGAATTTAGATTTTAATACCATGCTCTGAAAATCCAACTACAACAACTGTGCGATATCAACAAAAGGTTAAACGAATTTCGACGACATATTAATTTTGTTTTAAATGAGGATAATGTTGAACCAAAAATATTCGATCATGGCTGTGTGACAGCGTGACGAATTTCCAGTCAATCCTTCTTTTAATGAACATATATGTGGGAATGAAATATCGACTTCGAATGTTATACATGAACGAGGAATCTAACCGAGGTAAACCACTTTCTAGCTTGTTATTTTCTGGAATTACGGAGCAATATCTGTTTGCCATATCATACGCAGGAATACATCTCAAACAACTATATATCCAGCAGTGACTTAACACGTTAAATATGAATATCTTTATCGACTAAAAATGCGCTTGTATTTTGTTGCGATTGAGCCAAGATGTTCAGAATATATTAAAATAATATTACCATTATCTTTGTCGAAAATCTGGTCTTCTGAAAACGACAATATTTGAAAATCACGATTTCCTCTTCTAGCCTGGGAACTCACGCACAACATCACCAAAGTAACGTGACACCATAATTCTATGGCTAACAACCTTCTACTTCTCCTTCTTCTTGCGTATGGCGTGCACAGACTAAAGTTGTCGGACAAATTGTTCTATTTGATTGTATTTGATTGTGTACGCCAGGTTCATTGCATTTGTCGAAACAGGGCGGGCCACGGGAAGGTTGCAATCTGACACCCCAATTAACAAGCTCAAAGGCAGTAATATGATTAATCAGTTGTACAGCGAGAGCACCCGCCACAAAATCGAATATACTTGGCTCCACGTTCAACAAGGATTCCGTGAAACAACTTGAGCGTTATTTCCAAAGATATCGGCGCACCGTGGTTCCCGATTTGCCCGCAAATGGTGTTGCTTTTTGCACAACTCTCCCAAAATTTTTACTGTGACGAGCTGAAGAAATATATCCGGCGAAAGTATAAGCAATCAAAGGTTCAAAGTTTCAAATGGTATTTTATTGTCACGTGTACCAATTGAGGTACAGTGATACTCGATCCCATAGTGTCGTGGGAAATATGCAGCGGAAACGTATAACATATCATTACTCTGGTGCTTTACATTCGAATTCATTGTTTCAGCTTTGCTGGTAAAAAAACACGATGAACTATTACGGAACTACTGGTGTTCAAAATAATTTTTCTATGAATAAAATATGTTGCTCAATTCAAACAGAAGGATCTAGTCATTTACTCGACATGGTCAATTAGGATTCCCCATCTGCTCCCCCTCCGACCCCCATCACCACCCACCAAAAAAACTCAGTATATGGATGCGCAGAAAACACGGGTTTGGACTTTTGAGCAAAGCAAAAAGTGATGGAGCAGATCGCCGCATCAGACAGCATCTATGGTGAATATGAACAGCCGACATTTCTTCAGTCTGTTCATTTCCTCTACAGACGTCGCCAAACCATTTGTGTACGAGCAGAACTTTGCCTTTTGTTCAAGGATCAGTGTATGTTTGTTTTTTGCTATTCTACAACATATACGTTCAATATATCAAGTGGGGAAACAGTATAATTTCACGTTAACATAAAACACTAATTTACGAAGGTTATTATTGCATTGGCGAACCTGAATTACCCTGTTCTTCTTTCGTGTTGATGCTGACAGGTGTGGAGTTTGTGGCTGAACAGCTTTCTTCAAATTCAAGTACAATTCAAAATTATGCTTCTCCTAATAACTGTGTGCATTTACCCATTTGTCATCCCGATCATTTTAAGTGATTTCATAAGGGAATGAATAATCAAAGAGAGGTAAAACGACGGCAGAGCCGATGATTTAAAAAAATCCATTGTAGATCACCATGCGTTGTGCTAATGTGATGTTGTCACCCAGGAAACTGACAACGGAGGGAGATCTGCCTCACTAGTGGTAATCACTGGAAAAGTAAATCCTGAATTCAATAATGATATTACTGTGTTCTCTTGAAAAAATACGCACTAAGTAATGGCAGTAGTTCCAACATTTAACAATATTGCACAATATGTAATAGACGTTGTTACAATAACTGTAGCCATGGCGGTATGTTGGGCGACTAAGCAATTTAATTCCAGAATTCGTTTGACTAGATGATCAGCACGTGATCTCCATTTTCAGATCCGTGATATTCTTCACATATAGGGAGCACGGTGGCACAGCGGTAGAGTTGCTGTCTCACAGTGCTTGCAGCGCCAGAGACCCGGGTTCGATCGTGACTACGGGTGCTGTCCCCAATACTAGAGTGCGTAGCTATAACGTGAGAGGGGGGGGGGGGGTTAATGGGGAGTTGCGGGTAAGTTGTTTTACATAGAGTTGTGTGTGGCGAGATCGCATTGCCAGCGGTGGTGCAATAGGAATATTTAAGTAGGTTGTGGATCATGTACAGGTAAACAAGATCAATTTAACCTGACATTAGTCCAAAAACGGATGACCTCCCTTCAGCCCAAACTCTTCTGCTGCGCATTCGCCTGACCTATGCTGCCACTCCGACGCTATAATATCACATGGACCGCGGATAGGCTAGATATTACTGCCTCTAAGCTCCAGTTTTTTTTAAACGTTCTGCACAACTCACCATTAGCACTCTGCAGAACATCATCCCATTTCACTGCCTGTGTACCTATGTGTACAACGACTCGGGTTGCTCAATCCCGTTCACCCTCCAGGCCACAGAGTCTCCTGCCTGACGTACATTATTCTTAGTGCGAAACGCTTGTTGTTGTTGTTGTTCTCCTCTGAAAGTCCACTCCCCACACACTGAATCCAATTAGTGGTGCTAATTAGAGCAGTTAATTACGCGTCCATTTCTACACATTTCTGCTTCTCTTGGAATCAAACTAACCGTTGCCTACCCTTCGACGTGAGCATGTCACTATATGTTCAGTCCATGAAAGCCTCGGCATAACTAAAGATCTTGACGAAGTCCAACTGCGGCTCTAACCGCTCAATGCAGTCAGTCAGGATCTGTACATTGTATCACGTCCCAGAGATATGGTCCAGGGACACTGGTATTTCCCATTATCTGCGCATCTGGCGGGAGGGATTTGTGACTGTGCTAATTTCTATCTCCAAACACTGACTGTCTAGTGAAATGCCTCTTTGAGGATATTTCAGATTAGAAATGTTTTTTTACCGTCGAAGCATTGACTCGAAATTTCTTCTGTTAAACAAAAACAAAATGGATTGTGACTGCCTTTTAAACGTTTTTGCTGTATTCTGCTTGTGGTATTATCGTGGATAAAATTATTAATTTTCTTTATCAACGGTGCGATATCGTAATTGCACATGATCACAGATATTGAAAATATATTACATAATGTCCTATTTTACCGTTTTTAACAGAATAATTTTGAATAACTGTTTACTGCAAAGGATAGATACTGTAAGCCATAAACTCTGCTGTGCCTGAATTAAAAAAACCAATGCAAGTCAATTGAATGATTACATTGCGCCCATCATATCACTTTATAGTGCAGAAATTCGAAAGGCGTTTTCAAATTTCGATGAGATTTTTTCAGGCACATTCCTCAACGTTTCCCTAAAATACTCGACACCAAATAATAAAAAGAACTTTCGAGCCCTGGAAAGAAAGAAAGAGAGAAAGAGAGAAAGAAAGAAAAAGAAAGAGATAAAAAGAAAGAAAGAAAAAGAAAGAAAGAAAGAAAGAAAGAAAGAAAAAGAAATAAAGAAAGAAAGAAAGAGAGAAAGAGAGAAAGAAAGAGAGAGAAAGAGAGAAAGAGAAAGAAAGAGAGAGAGAGAACTCATCTCTCTCTCAGTCTCTCTCTCTCTACTCTCGCTCTGTGCACTCTATCTCTCTCTCTCTCTCTCTCTCTCTATTCTCTCTCTCTCTCATCTCTACTCTCTCTCTCTCTCTCTCTCACTCTCTCTCTCTCTCTCTCTCTCTCTCTCTCTCTCTCTCTCTCTCTCTCTCTCTCTGCTCTCTCTCTCTCTCTCTCGGCGCAGTTAGAGAAGCAAAAAAAAAGGCCACAGAAGAGTCCTATGCTTTTAAAATCATGCAATAAAGTCCGTGAATTTATTTTTAAACTCTGCAAACGAAATTGTCCGTGATTTTTTGAAATGATTGTGTTTCTTTCCTCACCTGCTCGCCTCAGGGCTTTCTTTAATTTTTGTATTTCTAAAATCAAAATCAAATACGCCCCTTTGTTATTTTTTTTTTACACTACTTAAAAGGACATTATTCCTTTCACTCTAACACCGGTCGTTCTCGTCAACCTGGGTGTAAATCATTATCATTTAGCTTCCGTTAGCATATTTCTAGTGCAGTTAAATATTTAAAATAAAATAGTGCTCTTCAACCATTGATTCCCAATTGGGAAACATCACAGTAACTCGCCGTCGGTTCAAAGATGCAATGGTGTCATTCCGCTACGCATTCACGCTCAATATATATTCGTCCATTTTTTGTATAACTCCCCTTTATTCTCAGCATGTCCCGCGCCCGGTTAATGACACTCACCAATAAATTAAGGACAATTTAAAGTTGTCAATTATTGTCTTTGCTATGTGTCAGAATGGCGGATCTCTCGGATGAAACGTACGTGTTGAAGGCAAGAATGTGTATTTAGCACCCAATGTCAGGATTACGTATATCCACACCTCTGACACAGTAGGAAAACGTTTCTACTTGCTGCCCCTGTCCCACTTTGGAAACCTGAACGGAAGCCTCTGGAGAATTTGCGCCCCACCCAAGGTTTCCGTGCGGTTCCCGGAGGTTTCTTTCAGTCTCCCTAATGGTCGAAAGTGGTTTCCGCTTCTTCTATGTTCCGGCGATTCAAAACCGGCCGCGACTGAAAATAAGTTGCCGTGTTAAAAATCGGTAATTTTTTAGTCGAAGCCGGTTGCGATTCTAGTTGAAGGTGGATGCCAGAGGTTGCAGGTAGTGGAAGGCAAGACCTATTTTTTACCCAGTTTTATTCCACCAGCGAGGTGTTACCTTCCACCACCGAATGGCCGCTCTGTCGAAACGCCGTCTTTCGGGTAAGTGGCGTTTCGACAGAGCGGCCATTCGGTAAGTTTGCTTTTAGGCGACGCAGCTTTTCGGTTCGTTGGCTTTTAGGCGTCCCGCCCTTTCGGTTAGTTTGCATTTAGGCGACCCATCCTTTCGGTTAGTAGGCGTTTCGTCTTCGGACTCTTTCGATTTATTGGCGTTTCAGCCTCGTATCCATTCGGTTCTTTGACTTCGACTTCTTTGCTTCGGCTTCATGTCTGTCGGCGCCACGTCCGGGTACAGTATTTTAAGTAATATATACTGTATCATGGTGTATAGCCAAATAATGAGATGAATCAATCATAAATGAATCTGTTTTTATAAATAAAAATATCAGATATGTCCCTGTGTTTTCTTGCCATTTCTTGTGACATTTTTCAAATAGAATGTCATCGTCCTTAGACTAATATATTCAGATGGATTACATTAATTTTGCAATTAAATAACTCTATCTAAGCCAATTTTTGATTATACTTATGATTTTAATGATTTATCACCCGATTAGATGGTTTACTGATGCCCCGTTTTTGCAGCACAGCGTGAGTAGCAGTGTCCATTAGGTCACGTGTGAAATATATGATATAAAAGCAGAGTGTCGTTTATATCATTATTGTTCCTATTTTATTGTTTATAATTGGTGTTTAAGCTAGCCATTGAAATACCTAATAATGAATAGAACTTAAATTCATGAAATAAAAATCTAGTTTGCTCACCTAAATTATTGATGTCGCATTCTGTAGTCCCCCCCCCCCCCCCCCCCCCCCCCCCCCCCCCCGTTGTCTAACGTTGTCAATGCTATGACAGTTTTGGGGGGGGTTGCACTCGTCGCGATTTTTTTTTAAATTCAAACAACGCGATTATAATGACCTTGGCAAGAACTACGGGCCTCGTGGTGGAATACGTTCCGATAATTTGTTAGGTAGCTCAGAAATCAGCATTAAAAATCTCTCGGATTTTTTGTTCAATTTTGAAAGTGTAAAATGTTGGTCAAATTTTGGTCGATTTTGATCACGTTCAATTGGAATGTAGGTAGCCCCATTTTTAATGCTGGGGTATTTCATTATGGTTCAATAACATTCACATTTGGCCACCCATGTCACAGGTTGGTACACTTATTTATAGAAAGACCCATTATAATCTCTGCAGACATAAGATAGTTTGCAACGGTGTAAAACTTTTGTTAGGCCACATTTAGAGTATTGTGTGCAATTCGTATCGCCCATCAAGGAAGGATGTGAAAATATAGGAGATGGGGCAGAAAGACATTGTAGATCGAGCAGAAGTGATGCCTAGAATATAGGTTATTAACAATAAGTAGAGGTTGCATGAACTTGGATTGTTTTCGGTGGCATGTCGGATGTTGATGGTAGATCTGTTCCTTTGCAATACACCTTATATGTTCAATATTCTACGTTCAGAATGCAATAACAGTCACTGTGTAACATGTCATGGGATAAACACACGACTTGCCTTTCTGGTACATTATTAGTTGATCATCTGAAACGAGATTTTCATATCTGAACTATTATAAATAATGCAACAATTGCTTACCGTATTAATGTTCTTGCAAAAGTACACCGAGGCTGACCCAGAGAATTTACTAAAGGTTTCAAGATAGCAGTTATGTTGAAGAACAGAACCATTCTGTGATATAAAATAGAGCTTCGCTACCGAATCCCTACAACAAATGGGATGACATGTCAATGCAACTACATTCATGCATGTTTGAGCTCGTGCAGATATTGAAAACAGCAAACGATAATTGTCTGGAGCATAACATTGATATCCGAACGTTCTTTTCGTTTTATTAAGTTTTATATTTCATTTTTATTACAGATTTGGCCGACACAGCTTCGTATTTGTTGTAAATTTTGAAAACATTCAGAGAGAAAAAGTACAACCTATAAAATCTTTATTGTGTGTATTCCTGTCTCCAAGATTAACCTTATATAAGAGGAATGCAGAGGCATTTTAGAAGAACGGATAACACAACGCATTCTTGGTGGTCCAGTTGTATTCTGCACTGCAGTGTATGGGTGGTTGATGAAAGAAACGTCCGAAATCGCTCCAGGTACAAGTCCATGGTCCATGTGCAACTCAGTACAACTCAGTACCGGATAATATCACGAGGACTGAGTCAGCCAAATGGCATATGATAAAGATTTATTTCGCGGAGGTTGAATGGAGCAGAGTAACGCTATATTTTCTCTTTGGTAATATATTAAGGAATCCCCCTACCTTCATCTTCCATAGGATCTTTGGAAATTCTGGTCTCTAAGATTAAAGGAAGAATTATATTTCTTATCAAAAAAAAAAAGTAAATATATACAAGAAGGACATTGATAATAAAAGTAAACCGAACTCGGCCAACCAATATAGAGTAAAAGGTTCAAAAGTTTACAAAATCTGTGAACACAATAACATTTTAGCTGGTTTATTCTTGCCATCAATGCTTATATATTTTTTTGCAGACTGTAACGCGGAACCGAACGATTCGGGTTATGCAGGAAATCGGGTAACAAGCCGGAATGTATTTAATTGCGCTGCTGACAGAAGCCGCATTGGAATTGGTAGCATTCCAGCAGCGGATCAGGACGTCAAATATGTAATGGCGGTGACGTTCACGGTCAACATAATATTGTTATGCAATACGTAGTCTATAATTCCGAATCTATACGACCTGCGAGTAGAGGACAACCAGAACATAACCTCCCATAAGAGAGTGCTTTATGGTCATGCAATCATCTGTTAATCTATCGAACCACTGAAGAGGTTCGCGTGTTGTATAACCACTCAGTTTAATATTTAAACGACTAGCTCAACAATGTACAAAAGGGCAAGTTGTGTGTGTTAACGTGTTGACAGCGAAATGAAGTCTAGCTCCATCGTCAGCTGCACCCAGGGTTGGCCCAGATCACGCCAGGTCCACGCGATTGCTCGAGCTCGACGAACGACAGTTCGACACCAAACTGGCTCGGCCCGCCACAAGCGTTACGAATTGCTGCATCAGCACAATTTGTTACCCGTGTTTTCTTGGTATTGTTTAATGTACACAACGCAGCCGTTCATGTTTCATGCATGTACTTCATTTCTAATTACCGCTATTTCAACGTTGTGCTAGTTTCAGCATCTTTACCCAACATATGTTCTAATCATTTCCCAGTTTATCTGTTCTGGATTGCATATCTATTTGCAAAACCTATTTGCATAACAAAAAAAAGGTTATTTTATGGGTATATTTAATTTTGGATGCAGCTATCCGACTGATATATTTGATTACCCATGTAATAGATTTGGAGGAAATGTTCCTTTCTCGTTGCATTAGATCACCTTGAGACACCTTCCTCACCTTCATCACGCGTATGGGTATTCAGTTCTGTATGCGGAATATAGGAGGATTATTGGGTCATAAGCACAGGAATTGAGAAATGAAAGGCATTCCACAAGACACAAAAATGTAAAACGCAAATTGACCTTTCGCACACTGCTTTAGCGCCCCTTCTACAAATAATAAAAATATAATGATCAATGATACATAAAAAAAATAAGAAATATTGTTGGCATTTGAAAATACCTCAAATATACCGAACTATGTTCAATCATATAAAAATCTTAATTGTGAAATTGATTAATAATTGGGAAATATTCACTCAATGATTCAGATCGATAATCACCAATTATTTCTATTCAGTTGATGAACAGCAGAATTCAAATTAACAACAAATGCATTTA
Organism: Amblyraja radiata; assembly: GCF_010909765.2. Classification (NCBI taxonomy): domain Eukaryota; kingdom Metazoa; phylum Chordata; class Chondrichthyes; order Rajiformes; family Rajidae; genus Amblyraja; species Amblyraja radiata. Next base: position 23,582,534 of record NC_045979.1, on the reverse strand, counting down.
ATTGTAGTTGTTTTCAGTGTAATATTTATGTTCCCTACATGAGAAGTATACGCATAATTAACTTTTGTAAATTAAGATAGTTGTTTTCCATCGTCAATGCTAATTAAAACAATGCATATGTGAGCAACTCTGAGGTTACACATTTAGGTAAACCGAAAATGGGGGGATGGGGGGTAGGGGGGCTGTGAGCCAAGGTGAATCAGTCGTGCCTATCAAAACTAAACACGTCACCTGTGTCTTCCAGTTCTTGCATTAATTTCGCAACGGCTGCAAAAAAATAATTGGATACATTTACACTGATTTACAGGCCTTTCAGATGTTCTTACAATGCGCAGTTCAATGAACAAAAGGTGAGATGACGTTATATGTTTAACTGACAAGAAACTGAGCAAACCATTTTCGCCCTGTATAAATTATACGGTTCACATTGACTCATGGTGATATTGCGCGGATATAGCCATTTCGACTCAACTCCTAAAGGCCGACCAGGATGCTCTACCCATTTGCCCCATTTCCCCTTAAAGGTTTCGAAGCATGTACATAATAATAATAATAATAATAATAATAATAATAATAATAATAATAATAATAATAATAATAATAATAATAATAATAATAATAATAATAATAATAATAATAATAATAATAATAATAATAATAATTTTAAAAAAAACTTTATAGATCGCCTCAGGGAAATGCAGATGTCCGGAAGCCCCCAACCAACAAACCCACACATTCAGAACGAAAGCAGACAGAAAATACATGTGGACAATAGCTGAGAGCAATAAATACATAAAATGACCAATAATTAACAATTTAAAAAATGCAAAAACGCATCCCCCTACAGCCTAGCGGTCCGTATTATAAAATATAATGGCTACAGGGGTGAAGGATCTCCTGAACCGCTCTGTTCTACAGCGCAGGGAGAGGAGCCGGTTGTTGTTCCGAGTGCTCTTTTGACTCGCCAGAATTAAATGGAGGGGATGCCCGGAGTTTTCCAGGATGACCTGCACCTTGCGCCTCATACGCCTCTCAAGCACATCCATCCCAGAGTCCACTCTCCCCTCCAGCACTGAGCTAGCCCGTTTTACCAGTTTGTCCAGCTTTTTGTTGTTTATCGTACTGATGCTGTTGCCCCAGCAGACAACGGCGTAAAAAATGACACTTGCAACCACAGTGCTGTAAAACATGCACAGCATGTCATTGCGCACATTTGAGCCTTCTGAGGAAAAATAGTCTGCTCTGGCCTTTTTTGTAGAGGGCGTCAGAGTTGACAGACCAGTCCAGTTTGTTATCAAGGTGCACTCCAAGGAATTTATATGTCTACACCACCTCAATGTCAGCCCCTGCAGAGTTGACCCGCTGAAGGGGAAGCTTGGACCTGCCAAAGTTAAGGCAGACAGGTTTGCCCCTGCTACACGGGTGGTTTTAAACTGAATAAGGGGGGTGGGGTGTCAAATGGGATAGTCGAGGACGGAGTTAAAGGGATAGAGAGTAAAGGGATGGTTAATGACCCCAGAATTAACGGGAAAGGAAGCTCACAAAGGGATAGGAGAGTATGGCCAAGTGTAATAGGGATCGATGTGAAAGGTGAGATGCGTTAGGAATTAAAAGTATTGTATATGAATGCGCGGAGTATAAGAAGTAAAGTAGATGAGCTTGAGGCTCAGTTAGAGGTTGGTAGATATGACATTGTGAGGATTACTGAGACGTGGCTGCATGAGGATCGGGCCTGGTAACATAATATTCAGGGTTATACATCATATAGAAAGGACAGGCATGTGGGCAGAGGAGGGGGGGCTAGCTCTGCTGGTGAGGGGTGGAATTCAGTCTCTTGCGAGGGGAGACATAGGGACTGACGAGGTAGAGTCACTGTGGATTGAGTTGAGGAATTGCAAAGGCAAGAAGACACTAATTGATGTTATTTACAGACCCCTAAATAGCATCCCGGATGTAGGGTGTAAGTTGCAGCAGGAGTTCAAACTGGCATGTAACAAAGGAAATGCCACTGTGGTGATGAGGAATTTCAATATGCAGGTAGACTGGGGAAATCAGGTTGGTTCAGGACCCCAAGAAAGAGAGTTTGTAGAATGCTTCCGAGATGGATTCTTAGAGCAGCTTGTAATGGAGCATAGCAGAGAAAAGGCAATTCTGGATTTAGTGTTGTCCAGTGATCCAGATATGATAAGAGAACTCGAGGTAAAGGAACCGCTCGGAGGTAGTGATCATAACATGATTAGTTTTAATCTGCAGTTTGAGAAGGAGAGCGTTAAATCGGAAGTGGCAGTGATGCAGTTGAACAAAGGGGACTATGAAGGCATGAGAGGGGAGCTGGCCAAGGTAGACTGGAAAGGGATCCTAGCAGGAATGACGGTGGAACAGCAATGGCAGGAATTTCAGGGCATAATCCGGAAGACGCAGGATCACTTCATTCTAAAAAGGAAGAAAGATTCTAAGGGGAGTAGGAGGAAACCGTGGCTGACAAGAGGGTTAGAATAAAACTAAAAGAAAATATGTATAACACAGCAAAGAGTAGCCGGAAGCCAGAGGATTGGGAAACTTTCATAGGACAACAGAAGGAAACAAAACGGGCAATACGGGCTGAACAGTTGAAGTACGAAGGGTAGCTGGCCAGGAATATAAAGCAGGACAGTAAAGCTTATTTTGATATGTTAAGGGAAAAATAGTAGCAAAGTCAAATGTGAGTCCCTTGAAGGCAGACACGGGTGAAATTATTATGGGCAACAAGGAAATGGCAGAAGAGTACATCGGATCTGTCTTCACTAAGGAAGACTCAAACAATCTCCCAGATGTACTGGAGGACAGAGGATCTAAGGGGGTAGAGGAACTGAAAGAAAATTTCATTAGGCGAGAAATAGTATTGGGTACGCTAATGGGACTGAAGGATGAGAAATCCCCTGTACCTGAAGGTCTGCATCCCACGGTCCTCAGGGAGGTGGCTCTAGAAATAGTGGACGCATTGGTGGTAATTTTCGAATGTTCAATAAATTCAGGATCAGTTCCTGTGGATTGGAGGAACAGCATCTTTCCCATCACCGACGTCAGGCTACCTGGTCTGTAATTCCCTGTTTTTTCTCTCGCTCCTTTCTTGAAAAGTGAGATAACATTAGCTATCCTCCAATCCACAGGAACTGATCCTGAATCTATTGAACATTGGAAAATTATCACCAATGCGTCCACTATTTCTAGAGCCACCTCCCTGAGGACCATGGGATGCAGTCCATCAGGCTCCGGGGTGTATCATCCTTCAACCCCATTAGTCTACCCAATACTATTTCTCCCCTAATGAAAATTTATTTCAGTTCCTCGACCCCCTTAGATCCTCTGTCCTCCAGAAATTCTGGGAGATTGTTTGTGTCTTCCTCAGTGAAGACAGATCCGAAGTACCTGTTCAACTCTTCTGCCATTTCCTTTATTGCCCATAATAATTTCACCGGTGTCTGCCTTCAAGGGACTCACATTTGACTTTGCTACTCTTTTTCCCTTAACATATCTAAATAAGCTTTTACTGTCCTTCTTTATATTCCTGGCCATCTTCCCCACGTACTTCATCTTTTCAGCCCGTATTGCCCGTTTTGTTTCCTTCTGTTGTCCTCTGAAAGTTTCCCAATCGTCTGGCTTCCGGCTACTCTTTGCTGTGTTATTCATCTTTTCTTTTAGTTTTATTCTATTCCTAACTTATCTTGTCAGTCACGGTTGCCTCCTACTCCCCTTAGACTATTTCTTCCTTTTTGGAATGAAATGATCCTGTAAATTCCAGATTATGCCCAGAAATTACTGCCATTGCTGTTCCACCGTCATTCCCGTTTGTATTCCTTTCCAGTCTACCTTGGCCAGCTCCTCTTTCATGCCTTCACAATCCCCTGTGTTCAGCTGCATCACTGCTACTTCCGATTTATCTTTTCCTTCTCAAATTGCAGATTAAAACTAATCATATTTTTTTTTACAGCGAGTGTGGTAAGAGTATGGAACGAACTGACGGAGAAGTCCGTTGAGGCAGGCGTTATCACGCCATTTAAGAAACATTTGAACGTACATGGGTAGGATAAGTTTAAACCGACGTGGACCAACCACAGGCTGGTAGGCCTGGAACAGCTGGGGCATTTTGGGCCTCATGGACAAGTTCGGCCGAAGGGCCTGTTTCCACATTGTATGCTGTTCTGTTGTTCTATGTATTGCCCATCTTCTCTCTATATCTCAGGCGCATACAGCTTCCAGCTTAATGCAAAATATCCTATAACCAAGTGAGGTGAACATGACAGAAGACTCCATGTGCTCATCGTCCAAGTCTTGCATAAATGTAACAAAAGGCAGCATTCCTTGATTGGTGAAGGTAAGCGCGCCAAATGCCTTCTTCACCATGCTTGTACCTGCGCGCCACTGTCAGGCTATTATGCACTTGTCTCCGTGATATATCAGCTACGCACCACATCCCATGGTGCTGGGGCTTCCTGTGAACGTTATATCCTGATATGACGTCGCAAAATGCTACACCACACCCAAATGAATAAATTCAATTCAGCATTACTTGGCCCACTTACATAGGTGAATAAGATCCCATTGATGGGAATTGTCACATCCTGGTGGTATCTGCAAACGAACTCGTTATGAGTTGTACATTCTCTTCCAATTGATTGATATAGGCGATAAAGAGCAGAAAACCCAGTCCTGATCTACGTGGCTCACAAATAGTCACATATTTCCAATCAGACAAACCACATAATTATGGGTGACTGGGGGGGGGGGGAGGGGGGGGGGCATACTCGCAACCGTGCGGCCATATTCTGCTCGAACTCTATTCACTGTGGTGAGCCTTATCATGAAAAACGACAAGCAAAGTACAGGAAGGATATAGAGACCTTAGTAAGATGGTGCCAGGGCACAAATTTCAATGATGTGAATATGGACAAATGTGAAAACGTCGGGGTTCTAGAGGTAGGAATCACCAACAATATCTGCAGGAACAACAATGTCGAATATACAACCAAATCAAACACATATCGTATCTACCTACTCAGGACACTGAGGTAATTCTGCATGACTTCAAGTACTCTTATCAACCTTTGCAATGCACCGTGGAACGTCGAGTTGCATCACAGATTTGTTTGGACACAGCTCTTTCCAAATCTGCAAAATAATGCAGAGATTTGCAGATATAACCCAATCCATCACATCCCTCGATTTACCCCATCTATAGTTCAAGCTACCATGGAAAAACAAAGAAAATAACCAAGGAACTTTGTCGATCCTGTCGGACAGGAGAAACAGAAGTTTGGAAGTGCATAACACGAGACACAAGAACAGCGTATTTCCCTCTGCTATTAGACGTGAACAAATCTTCCATACACCGGGGTAGTGACCAGATTTTCCAAGCTATTTCGTTGGGGTAATTGGGCCTTTTCGCTGGAATTGTTACGACAAAATGTAGAAGACGTTACATTCTTCATTCTGATATTCTTCGCTCCCTATACGTGCTGGGGTTTTTTAAATTGGAGTGATACCATTCGTGAATAGTATTTTCTCGTTTTATTAGATAGCGCGCAATCTAAAGTTTGTCTCTGTGATTCGCTCTGGTACATTGATAGGCTAAAACTACATAGGATATTATCATGGTGAATGACGGCAATACAAGCACTGTCATCCCACGACATGCAAATCATCCTGCACGCCACCCAATATCATGAGAGGTGATGATGTTGCCATTTGAATACTCACGGAATGCACATAGATAAACACCGAAGGGCAATACAGGAGCACATTGGCCTGAAGTACTATATCAGTAGAAGGAGGTATTTTCACACGTAATGATGCACATGTTTCACAAATATTGACCGGACAATCTCTTCCACAGCAACGAAGACTTATATATCAGTGAACAGACCACAGTTGATGTACTGGCAATGTGCACTCGTAATTTGGCGGATGGGCTTTGTATGTGAGCAGTTACGACAATACTAAATGCTTCCATAGACTATCACTGAAGACAATTACAAAATCATCGAAATACATCAACTTACCTAGAATCTCCATTTGAGTTCGACATCGCGTATTTCCGATATAGAATTTGAGAGAGTATAGTAAATCCTTATTTATTTTGGCTGTCACCTCGCCCAATTCTGGTCAGATATCGCCAATTAAGAACATCTCTATGTATTAAATATACCGTTGACTTTCAGGTTCCGAGCATCTTCACAACTTATGCAATGTTTCCTTTACCTTGGTCTATCTGTGATCATAGATTTTCTCACGTATTTCAAATAAAGCACGCCCAAATCGCGGCTCAAGAGAGGAAAAGAATAAACCTGAGAGTAATTTTATACTTACCACTATCTGCAGTCTTGTCCCTGGGGTCTAGTTTAAATACAGACAGAGTACAAATTTGAACTTAAACATGTAATTATTCAGTGATATATGTAGCGCACTTAAATGTTTCTAATTGACCAAATATTAAGTAAAATCAGTAAATGTCTACCTTTCGGAAGGCGCCTCAGTTTATTTTCTTCGGAAATAAATGAATAATTGATGTTTCACTATAAGTCATGCATTGTCGTCATTTTGCTCACAAATGCTGCTGTTTATTAATAAAGACATGGTTGTTAAATGTCCGTACTTAAAAATTCCTGATGCATTGCAATTGTGATGACCAGTGCACCTGCAATACGTTGAATGCTATGGCCGGAGATAACAATATTTAGAATATTTCTCAATCATATTTGAGTCCTTTGATTGTAGAAGAGAATATTCATAACATACGGTGACAACAACAACAGCAACGATATCAATAATAACAATGGTTGTGATGATAACAATAATAAACACAATAATTATTTAAAAACTACAATGACAAAAAATAGCGCACGGCCTGTCCTCCCTTAATTTGCGTAATCATTGTGGTAATTGACCAATAACAAAAATTGACAATAACAGCAGCAATAATTACACCAACAATAACAACACCAATACCAACCAAACTTTGTTTGCATTGTATTAATAGCGGTTTCTAATATCACTTAGATAATTCACTGATATATCGATGAACTCACGGCGCATCTATAATGTAGTGACACCAAATAGATTTCCATGTAGAAATTGACAGTCAATAATTATATTATCATCAGCAGCATTCGCTGTGGAAAGAAGAAGAATTATCATAACATCCCAATCGTTGGTTTTGGATCTGCTGGGTTTGTCTGATGTAAAATAAGGATGAAAGTGCCAGATTGAGCTGACACTGCAGTGTTTCTTCCAGCAGGGTGCTAATTCTTACTTGGTATTTGGACATAATTATGGAATATGCTTTGTTAAGTTTTGTTAAGTTTCCTCGCAACGCAGGAGCAACACCAATTGCAGTGTTAAGGACATCAGTCAAATAGATATTTTAAAACATCACATTAATATCAGGTTAATGTCCATACCTTTACATTATGATTTTTTTTTTAAATCATGAACCGAAATCAAAATGTGTAATAAATCATAGCACAAAACATTGAGTGTCCTGAAGCATTGTTCCGCAGAATTTTCTTCTCGTAACAGGCATTTTGTTTACAATTATATTGGTATTTCTAGGAACTGAGATAAAGAAAATGTATCAACCCCTGTGGGTCCATAGAGATTACAAGCAAGAGATAACCACTGGAATCATAGTCATCAGCTAAGATTGATTTAAAAGGCACAGAATTACGGACAGCCAAACACCCCATAGCTATTCCTACCACCTGCCATTTAAAGTTAAAAGGTGAAGGATTTTCAACGATTTTTTCTCATTTCAAGAGATGGAATGCATCAATAGAAAGCAGCAATAAGAAATAAATAGGACTTCTAAAACTGCTCATGTCCTGCAATGGATACAGCAGTGTTTCCATCGAATGATAGATGTGGAAGCTGGATTGCTGCTTCGGAAACCTGTCCAACTTCGTTTCTCTACACGCCATGTAGCGCGGACCGCCTCTGAAAAGCGTTGGTTGCTCTCTCGGGGCAAAGGCAATTTGCGGTAAAGGTGAATGTTTGGAATATGTACGTGTTTTGAAATATGTACGTTGATCTTCCTCTTTTGCTTGCGTCTAACGATGGATCTAAATATAGCGACATCCTAATTAATGCAACTCAAGCAGTACATTTTCAGAACTGCAGCGTTCAAGAACGTGTCTTACTACAGTCTTTTCGATGTCAGTAATGGATGGCCATTATGCTCTCATTTTCTGACTGGCTCGGAGAGACTAAAGATATGAATAAATAACGTGCAATCTTACCTTCTCCACTTGAGCCCTTTAATTCTATACATATAAAATTGTAAAATACCCAAAATAAATTGGATTACTCCGTTATAATGGGATGGTACAATGTTTTGAATTAACATCAACGATGTGTACACTCACCTCTCTTACATCTTCTTTGTTTGATTTCTATATAAAACAAGACAACATTCCCTGTTCTAAAAATAGTTATAATAATATTTGTTGTTCAGGCATTTGGCTCCTTAAAGGTTTTGTAATTAACGATCTCCTTTTTATTACTTAATTCATAAATATGTCAATAGAGTTTTGAGATATTTTGCATACTTTTTACTCGCCAAGTCATGGAGTCGTAGTGAGAGGGAGACTGCTCAAAAGATTCGATACGGTTCTTTCAAGAATTGAGGGTCGCTGTTATAAGGAGAGATTCGATTGAGCAACGTGTTTTGGAACGTAGGTGGCTGAGCAGTAACCTTACAGATGGCTACAAGTTTAAGAGGCGCGTAGAAATTGTAAATAGTCATACGAGTCTCATTCGGGACAGTTATAGACAGATTGGTCGGCATAGCGAGGGGGGCCTTGAGAGGACGTTTCATCAGAGGGCGTTTTTACAATTCTGTTTAAACCGGACTAAGAATATGCAATGGATTCTGTATCATACATTGTGCATTGTATGACAGAAAAATTACAATGGAAGAGAGTAAACAAAAATATATGTTTTGAATAATAGATAGCAATACACAAACTATCATAAGAGATTATCCGTACAGATGAAGCATGCTTGCTCATAGCACTTCACTTGTGGTGTTCGTAGTTTCTATTATACATCATTAATGAACAAAGCTTATGGACATTATTGAGTGTGTAAATATTCAGACTGATTACAGTTGAGACTGTAATATTCAGACTGATACGCAGAGGATGGAACGTTCACAGGTTAAGTAGAAATGAATAGAAGTGATTCGATGTGCCAACTAATCTGGAAAATATTGAATGAAGCTCTAATATAAGATGCGTGTCATGCCGCAATATGAGTCATTGTCTGTACTGACCTTGCATAGCAGATGCAGTTATAGACAGAAAATGAAGCTGGAAATTATGAGATTGTAATGAGAGATGTGCTGGTAATGAGAGATGTATTTGTCAAGTTCGGTAAGTCATTCGCTGCCAATTTGTTGTCAATGTAGATAACTCAAAAGGACAAGTTATTTTAATGAGAAAGAACAACATTACATATTTATTGGCAGATTTAAGTAAATTATTCTCTTGGTTCAACAGATACAAAATATGCTATAAATTCAAAAACGACGCGGCTTGTGGCATAAATACAGTTGATAAGATGGACAGATTTTACCCTGGAGATCGTTGTCTTGCTCAGACTGCTTCAAACTTGACTCTAATAAGAACAATAATAATTGCATAAACCAGTTAATAAAAATGGAACAAATAAGCGCGGTCACTTAAAATGATAGGCGAGGGGAAAACGGATTGGCAATATGGTTTTGCCAATCCGTTTTCAAATCCGATTTTCAAACTCACCATTCATTACATTTCTACCTAAAAGCTACGCAGAGAATTGACGTTTGTGAAGTAAAATACTATCCATTGATTCTCTTCAGCGATGCTCTGAAACGCAACACGAATTATTATGATAGACAGGTACTTGATTTTAATGACATAAATAACTTTGTGACATTTAGACCGGGAGCGGGGCCGTACATCGCCCCGCGGGGCCTAAAATGGCCGTGGGACTTATCATCGCCCGCCTGGGGCTTCGACATAGAAACATAGAAACATAGAAAGTAGGTGCGAGAGTAGACCACCAGGTCCGTCGAGCCCGCACCGCCATTCGCTCATGGCTGAACACTAAACAGACACACTTACCCACAAACAGTAGACACAAGACACAGAACACAAGACACTACCCTCCCCTTTATACCGCTATCACCCCTCTCCACCCCAAGAACCGCGTGATCTCCTGGGGGAGGCAAAAAAACGGATAAAAACCCAGGTCCAATTCGGGGGGAAAATCCGGGAAATTCCTCTCCGACCCCAATCCAGGCGATCGACACTTGTCCAGGAGATCACTCAGGTCTTACTATACTACCCATACCTAGGTCCATATCCCTGCCCTCTCCCCGTAGCCCCTTATCCCCTTGGCAGCTAAAAAACCATCTATTTTAGACTTAAATATATTTAACGTTTCTGCTTCCACTGCTCCCTGGGGCAGTGAATTCCACAAACTAACCACCCTCTGGGTGAAGAAGTTCTTCCTCATCTCAGTTTTAAAAGAGCCCCCCCTCACTCTGCAACTATGTCCCCTAGTTCTAGCCTCCCCGATCATTGGGAACATCCTCGGTGCATCCACCCGATCAAGGCCCCTCACGATCTTATATGTTTCAATGAGATCGCCTCTCATTCTTCTAAACTCCAAAGAGTAGAGTCCCAGCTTACTTAACCTTTCCTCATATGTCAATCCCCTCATTGCAGGAATTAATCTTGTAAACCTTCGCTGCACTGCCTCCAGGGCTAGTACATCCTTTCTCAAGTATGGACCCCAGAACTGTACACAGTATTCCAAATGTGGTCTCACTAATACCGTGTACAGCTGCAGCAAGACCTCCGTGTTTTTATACTCAATCCCCCTAGCAATAAAGGCCAAAACTCCATTGGCCTTCCTGATTGCTTGCTGCACCTGCATACTGACTTTTAGTGATTCATGTACTAATACCCCTAGATCCCTTTGCGTCGCATTACAACGCAGCTCCTCCTCATTTAGAAAATAACTTGCCCTATCATTTTTTTCCCCAAAGTGAATGACTTCACATTTATTAGTATTAAATTTCATCTGCCAAGTTGTTGCCCACTCACCTAGCTTATCTATATCCTTTTGCAGACATCGGGAGAGATGGAGAACAGGGGGCGAGAAAAGACTTTGCCTTCCATCACAGTGGGTTCACTGTGATGGATGTTTCTGTAAATTGCATTGTGTGTATGTCTGTAGGAAATTGTCTTTGTTTGTATGGCTGTGGAAACGGAGTTTCGTTTGAGCCTCACTGAGGTTCAAATGACATGTAATAAATATTGTATTATAAAAGTAACGCTATTTCATACTATCTAACTATATTTCTTTCAGTCATCAAAACTCAAAATGAAAACAACATTCATCTGTGCTTGATAAGTAAAGATAATAAACGATTATAGATATGACACGCAAAGAATTAATCAACTGCAATTTCGAGGAAATGGGATATTTCACTTAGTGAAGTTGAGCAAGGTAAAACAGATAAAATTAAGAACGGACTATCAATCAGCCAAAAATGAACTTTAAGGGCATACCCCATCGATCTAGGACTACGAAGACCGCCTGACTGCGGAGATCGAAGAGGTTATAAAGGAAATTGTTAAGGAAGTAAACATCCGGCTTTCCTCACATCAATGAAGTGATCCTGCAAACCTTTATACATATATTAGCGATAGCAGTGTCTACCGAGATCCAATATCTAAGAAAACGAATCGAGCAGTATTAGCACCATGTGTAGCAAGGAAATACAGATAATGGTTCACACCGAAGATAGGCACAAAAAGCTGGACTAACTCAGCAGTTCAGGCAGCATCTGTGGAGAAATGGAATAGGTGACAATTCGGGTCAAGACCTTTCTTCAGACCATGAGTCAGGGGGAAGGGAAACGAGAGATAAGGAAAGGTATATAGAACAAATGAATGAACGATATGCAAAAGAACAAATCAAAGCCAGCAGCTATGATCAAGGACTCAACAATGGTCCACTGTTGGCTGTGGGAAAGGTGATAACGAGTGATACAAATAGGGAAGCTCAGCCAGTCGACAGTGGAACTAGTACGACGGCTAATTTAGGGAAGAGAGGGAGAGAGAAAGGATGCAAGGGTTACTTGAAGTTCTCTAATTAGCGGTTACCATTATTTTGACAGTGGTCCAGAACAGAAAGTTCAATATGGGAATAGGTAAGGGAGTTCCAGTGCTTGGCAACCGGTAGACCGCATAGGCAAAGGGGGAGTGAGCTTAGATGTTCAACAAAATGATCGCCCAGTCTGTACTTGGTCTTGCCGATATATAAGAGTTCATAACTAGAACAACATATACAATAGATGAGGTTGGAAGAAGTGTAAGTGAGCCTCTGCTTCACCTGAAAGGACTGTCGGGGTCCCTGGACAGAGTCAATACAGGAGGTATGTGGCCAAGTGTTGCTAAGACATAGAGGGAGTACAGAGAAGGTTCACCAGACTGATTCCTGGGATGGCAGGACTTTCATATGAAAAAGACTGGATAGACTCGGCTTGTACTCACTGGAATTTAGAAGATTGAGGGGGGATCTTATACAAACGTACACAATTCTTAAGGAGTTGGACAGGCTAGATGCAAGAAGATTGTTCCAGATGTTGGGGAAGTCCAGAACAAGGGGTCACAGTTTAAGGATAAGGGGGAAGTCTTTAGGACCGAGATGAGAAAAAATTTCACACAGAGAGTGGTGAATTTGTGGAATTTGCTGCCACAGAAGGTAGTTGAGGCCAACTCATTGGCTATATTTAAGAGAGAGTTAGATGTGACCCTTGTTGCTAAAGGGATCAGGGGGTATGGAGAGAAGGCAGGTACAGGATACTGAGTTCGATGATCAGCCATGATCATAGTGAATGGCGGTGCAGGCTCGAAGGGCCGAATGGCCTGCTCCTGCACCCATTTTCTATGTTTCTATGTTTCTATCCCCTGCGGTTATAGAGGAAAGTACCTGGGTAGGGAGTGTTTTTTTGAGTGAAAGGATGAGTTAACCAGGGAGTTGCGGAGGGAAACGTATCTTGCCAAAAGCGGTAAGGGGTGGAAATGGGAAAATATGGCGTAGTGGCATCCAGTTGGAGGTGGCGAACATGTCGAAGGGCTATGTGCTGTATGCGACGGACGATGATGTGAAAGATGAGGAACAGGAGGACTCTGTTCCTCTTGCGACCGGAGGGAGGGGTTATATGAGTGGAGCTACGGGTTACTGAGGAGACACTTATGTTGGTAATGTTACCTGCGAGACAATTGGATATTAAATTTATTGGACCTTAATAGATCAATACCTGAGATTTTAAAATATTTTGTTTTTATGTGAGATGGTTTTTCTGCTTGTCAACTACCGCCATTCTGCACTTGTTCCTGGAGCAAATGCGACCCGAAAATATACGCAAAGTTTGACAAAGTAAAGGGGTAACACTAGACTAAGTGGGACCTGTTGGGTCCCTGTCACACAGTAGGCTTGGACCCCCAACGCAATATTCCATCACTCACCCATGGCCTTTAACTGCACCGCCGCACCTCATTTGCCCTCATTCCTAGCACTCTCCCCCCTCCTCTTCACCCTCCCTCTTCTTTCCACTCTCCTCCTCCCCTCCCCAATGCCTCCCTCACCCCTCTCTCCCTCACCTTTCCCCTACCCTCAGTCACTCCCTTCCTCCATAAATCCGCTCCCTTCCGTACCTCCCTCCTGTCTCTCTAATCCGCGCGCCTCTGACTGGCAGGCGATGAGATCAATCTGCGCACGCGCGGTTTTTACTATTTTTCAACCTCGCAAAACAAACATACGAAATTGTTTTGATCTTCAAGACACACCTTCCATACAGCGCTTCAGTTTCTCTTCTGAAAATCGCAATGACATTTTGCAAGTAACGTATCGTCATTTGTTTCCAAGTACAATGTCAACGGTACGAGCGTTTGTAATCCCCAAATAAGGAAAGGTGATTTTATGGCATTGTCAAAGTTGTCGAACGTGTAGTGGACCATTGTGAATGGCAATAATCCTAATATGTCGCAACTGTGACGCTCTGAATGAAATTAAACGATAACCACGAAATATTCTGTGCTTCAGAAATTGATAACTTTCGCTTGGGAGGTCGCTCTGGGAGGTTAGATCGCAAGGGATGCAGGAAGAGCTGCCCGACTGGTGTGGCTCATGGAAGAAAGCAGAGGTTGATGGTGGAAGGTTATTTTCAGACTGAAAGCCTGTGACTAACGCTGTGCCTCAGGGATCAGTGCTGGCCTCTTGGCTATCTGTGGTTTATATCAACAATTTGGATGGGGAATAGTAAGTTTGCTGTTCACAAGAAAGGGAGTGGCATCCTACATAGCGTAGATATTAATCAAAATCTGCAGCAGGATCTTGATCAGTTGGGCAGATGGACATGGGACCGGTTAATTGAATGTAATACGGATGTGCGAACTGTTAGATTTTCAAAAGTAAAGTAAGGGCAGGAACTTAACATTGAATTGACGTGTTCTGGGGAGTCTTGTCGAGCAGGGAATCTAGGAATGCAGCTGCACTGGTCCTTGAAAGATAGGGTAGTTAAAATGGCTTTAATTTGGCATGTTCATCGAGCAGGTATGCGTACAGTAATTGGAAATTGATATTGCAGTTGTAAGGAACATTGGTGAGGTCACATTAGAAGTATTGTGCTCCTTATTGCTTATCATGCTGTCGGAAAGATGGTGTTAAGCTGGAATATGTGCAAAGAAGATTTACCTGGATATTACCATATTACCAGGAATCGAGAACGTGCGTTATATGGAGAAGTGAGCCGTCTAGGACTTTATTTGGTGGAACATTAGAGGACGAGGGGAGTGGTCCTATAGAGTTGCATAAGGACATGAGGGGAATAGATTGGGTAAATACACACAGCCACAATACACAAATACACCCAGTGTAGGGAAAGGCGAACCAGAGGACACCGGTTTTAGGTGAGAGTAGTATTATTCAACTTTTCCATTCGATAACGTTGTGTATGTAGAGTGATCTGCCCGAGGAGGCAGTTGAGGCTGTTATTATCACAATTTGTATTTATTTATTTATCTCGTAATTGTAATCAGGAACTATCTATATTAAGCCAACATTTAATGGTAGCATGTTTGGATTTAATTTAAAACACAAAATATGGCAGTAGTATTGGCAACCATCAAATTTGACTTCACTCTTGGCACATCTCTGCATGGTATACCCAACATGTTCTTACATTTCATTGGAGGGTATGTTATCAGATATTATACCTATATGTTTCGGCTTTCAAAAACTCAGCAGCGAAGTGAGTGTTCTCAAGAAATAGGCCTATTAAATCAAAAACAATGGGCCTGATGTACACAATATTTGCTTGGCACACCCAATGCCATATTTCAAACGTTAACGACTTCTCACGTACCTGATATTTGCAGAGATGTTCGCAATTCTGTCACATCTAGAACGTAAGGTGCGCGCACGTTAAATATGATTTATCTATCTAGTGCGATTGTCTATTGTCTATTGCTGGCCTAGGACTAGTGTCCTCTGGGCCATAGGATGTCCCTTCATTTCAGGAGTCTCTGAGGGTGTTATGTCACCAGTTGTTAGGGTTACCACCCCTGGAAATGTGTCCCCTGCGGTGGAGGACGAGCAGGAACAACTCGAATGGGGAGTATCGAGTGGAGGTGTGGTTTCCCAGCCTGTGCTCCTCATTAAAGTTAAAAGAGTAGCTGAGGGATGTGCTGCCCCATCGGCTGAGGAATTAGGGGATACTGCAGAAACACGGCTCCTTCGGCGTGCCATAGTGAGGTTACTCCCTTGGAGGAGGAGGTTGGAGACTCTCTGGGTGATGCTGTTCGAGTGGGTACCTTGGGTGTAGAGGGAGTCGGGACTGCCTCGTGACGTGCCTCTCAATCGGATTCCGGGAGTGCTTGCGCACGCGGGCCCTGCGGACGCCTGTTGGTTTTTCTTTCCCAAACCCAGTTGTAGGGAGCGGTGGGAGAGTGCAGGAGCCTGGCCATTCACTGGCCGGTCGGCTCGTCGCTGTCAGATGTATCGGTACCCTCCCTCGACACTGAAACCGGGGGTGGGATCATGTCGGAGGAGGGGCAGCGTGGTGTAGCTACCTTGCACAGTGGGACGGGCGAGCTGGCAGCCAGCTGCAGCCGTCCGAACTCAGACGAAGATCTTGAGTGTAGTTAAGGGGAGGATGTTGCTTCAGTTGTCAATAGGCTGGCAGAATGCCCGGATTCATGTGCTGTATCTCGAGGGGCCGATATCTGAGAGATTCGGCAGTTTCTGGAAATATCTAACGGCAGTAGAGGTAAAGTCCAATTAGCTGTCAAAAGGCGTCTGGACCTGTCGGGACTTATCCAGATACTTGATGCTATTCTTCGCAGTAAAGGATAGTGGTCTTCTCGCGTTTGGGAACCGTCAGTTCGGGGACTTTTTGAAGCTTCTAAGAAAGAAGGGCCCCACTCCCGTGAGGAAAAAAACATAATTTGTCTTCAACATGAAGATCACAGTAGCTGGCCTAAATATTAATTGCGGAAGGGGCGGGGGGGGGACTTCATAGATGTCACCATCTATCAGTCCTCAGAGAAGGGAAGTATGCAGTGAGCTTTCTTCAAGAGATGCATGCAATTGTCAGTGATGAACCCTACTGACTCCTGGAGTAGGAGTGGGTCTACATGAGCCACCTCAGTACAAATTCGAATGGGGGGGCCTTCCTTTTGGCTCCGACAATCCAGCCAGAGATCCGGAAGGTGCAGGAAGATGTGTCAGGCCGTTTACTCTACATGGCCATGAGCTGGATGGGGGGCGGTTTCATTCCATTAACTTGTTCGCCACCAAAACCGGCACGATGCAGGCGTGCCTACTTTAGGAGGTGACTGTTCTGCTGAGCAATATCAATTGCAGAGAGTTTGTCTTCCTTGCGGAGGATTTCAATTGCACTCTTGAGTTGCGTGGTCGCTCTGGTACTCAGTGTGCCCCTGCAATAGCGAAGACGTTCAGAGGTTTGATTGATTCCTTTTAGTTGGTTGATGGTAGCGGATTCTCCATCCTGATTCCAACGCATTTTCGTGGAGGTCTGAGGGGGGTGATTCCCGCATCGATCGCATCTACATGTCTGGGAGCGTGTCTCTCGTGTCTCGGCGGCCTCTATGCGGCCTGTGCAGTACTCGGACCACTGCCTGATGCGAGTGGATTTTATCCCAGCCCGCACAGGGGCAGTGCCTGTGCACTGGCACTTTAATAACCAGCTGCTCTCACGTGTCAACGTTTTCCAGTAAGAAAATTTGAAGCCCAGCTATCGATCATGCGCTTTGTTTCTATGTTTACACTAAGCGGTACTAAAAAAAGTACATTTTGCAAACAATGCTTATCAAGTGACAACCCGTCGCTGATTTCATTGAATTTTGAAATACAATTTGTCAATCATAATATTAATCAGAATAAAAATCGATCAATCTCGACATATTTACCAATATTGTGTGCGTTACTGCTCTCTGTATTTCGATATGCTGAATCATAACGCTTCTTCAATTGAACATATTGCACACATCAATCTTCTGACCCCCATTCTTCCTACCGATATTCAACGACTTTGTAAATGTGTTTTTTGTAAATCCCTATAAATTAAGCGAGTACATTTTTACCGTTTTCTCGTGCAAGTAATCGCAGGTCTGTAAACATAGGAGAAAAATGGTTGACCACTTTTGCAAATGAGTTGGCTTATAACAAATTTGCTGCCGTTTCCACCAGAAAATAGTAAACTGCATACAGTAAACGAAGGTTGGTTCAGTTGTTTCAATCCCATGATAGAATAATACTCTGTCTTTTAATATGAAGCATTCGGTTTCTGCTTAAATGGAAGATATATATCACTTTGTTGAACAAATGCCATGAAACATAATCTCTGAGTCTGACATCAAAAGCAAATGTTTCATAATTCCTTGCCACCAAAACCCCATTTTAACACATGAGCAAACGTCGCTGAGGGTTACTCGCTCTACGCATATTATTTCTGATCAGGATAATGTTTCCTTTGCTGCTTTCATTGGTTCACATCTTCATTTTCATGGTTTTTGTTTCAAATTTTTCTTGTCAATAATTAAGCATTAACGTTGTCCATGATTCATTTCATTCAGAGCTGTTAAGAGCAGCAAATCGACCACCTGCGCGGAGCAAATATTACATAATCCGGCTTGCCACCACTGCCATTGTTTTATTGATTACGAAGAAAACGTGCCGTGTCGACAGTATGAACAGAAACATGTTCACAGATTTTTCTCCGACGACAGAGAAACAAAGCCTGCTCAATGCTGGTGTCCCAAAAATGTTCCTGAACCATTCAGCATACTTGGAGCATCCGTTGCAACATTATCGTTACGCATGCGTCAAACAGGTATTCGTGAATTTTTGTGGCCTAATTTTCGTTAGGCTAAATGAACAATCAAAATGTAATATAAAAAAAAACAACTATATGTATATAGAGAATTACATCCAAACTGAGTTGGCATTTTAAATGTGAATACCGCATTAATTTATAAATTGTGCATTTCGTAGTTGCTCATGTGGGAGCAAATACAACTCTGGAAATGTATTTCCAATATTATCGATATAATAGACCGAATGGAATTAATTTATTTCAACGCTAGTCAAATATACACACACTTAGCCCGCTGAATTTAACGTTAAATACTCCATTGCCCCATATCGGTCTCAGAGTAATTCGTCATGTGCCTGTCATTAAGAACAATCATGATTTGTCGGACCCAAATAATTCTATCGCAATAAAGATGTCATCAACAATATTACATTTTTAATAAACTTCCTCACCATTTTCTTCCAGAACGTTTCTGAGTCTGAGTATTTCTGCAAGAGCAGAAATTGACAAAATCACTGTAAGGTCATCCGAAGCAGAGGAAATATTTTGCTACGTTTTCACATGATCACTTTGTTCTGTATTTTATTCACCGCATTTAACCCGTTCTACTGTGAACGCTTTCTCAAGCGATACAGTAGCTGGTTTCGACTTTTCCCATTGGAATGAGCGTGCGATATTTTATGACACTGTCTTTATGCTTTTAAACAATAAATTCTACGACCCACTGACCTACGCCAGCACTTGTATCTTCTTTTGTAAACCAGCATTTGTCGTTCCTTGTTTCTATCGTGTATGCTTTCACGGGTATTACAATGGAAAGTGAGGATTTTTTACCAAAAAAGTGAGGATTCTTTTTTTATTCAAACTCGTTTGCCTTAAACCGTTAATCAAAAAGCCCATGCGTTTGTTAGATGGTATTTTTCATCCGTTCATTCGCATCTGCAAAGTACGTCAGATGTTAGACCAAAATCACGGCATACCATTAAAAAACATGGTTCTGGGATGTTTTTCAGGACAATACCATTCCCATCTCCCTTCATTTCATTCGCCCACGTCTTGAGAAATCAAGATACAATAATGGAGATTGAATATGGATGGTGTGGGGAGGAGGAGCGGGATTTGGGGGGGGGGGGGGGGGGGGGGGGGGAGATTCTGATAGGAATCTGTCGAGTTTCATAAAATAGCAGTCAAGCCTTGTGCCCTTGTATGACAAACAAACTGAAAAAACAACTAAATAGACTGTTCTCGTGGAATGTCTCTAGTGCTAGTGACCGAAAATCGGTCTAATGAAAGCCATCAAGTACTGAGCAAAGTGCAGAAAGTTTTCAACGTTCATTTGCAAAGCCCCCAGAGTCAATGTTGTCCTACGCGTCCAGCGTAGACCAACGGTGTGCATTGCATTTGAACCCCTTCAAAGCCGCATGTTCGTCTCCAATTGTTATATCATCCTGACGTTAAAATGTTATTCATGCTATTTCATACGAAATCCCAGGGACGCGCTAGCCGTCAGCAAAGTGAAATTGCATTCTCTGTTCAATCTGTAATCTTCTAATAGCAATGTCTATCTAATACAATGAAAGACTGGAGTTACCAAAGCACAAAATATACGCCTGTTGCTTTGAAGCACATAACGCTGCACAAGTCTCTATATCATCTGTCACCATGTAGACTATGGAAGCTATCTTTCATCACATTATTGGATTCTAATTTTTAAAATGACCGGTAGATAAAGAACGGCAACGTATTTACCCTTTTCTTTTGCAATAATTGATCTTGCTGTAAAGTAATGAATCCATAATTGCGTAGATGTAACATGCAAGGTCATATGATGTAAAGCGTGACTGACAATACAGCAGTGCATACAAATTCCAAATATATCTATCGAATTTCCCAAAAGCTGCAATAAACGGATACCGCGATCGGTCAGCGATTATCAGGAACTTATGGTCCGTACAACGTCTAATTCCTCAGAGTACTCATAAATATCAAAAATCGATCTGCCAAATTATCTTGAAGGATTAGTACTGAAATTGTCTCGATGAATTTCCCGTGGGCATTAAGCACCCCCATGATGATTGTACCACAATTATGCATCTCGGCTGTTTGCACAATACTGAACGATTCTCACTTTCAATCAGGATAGCATTTGTTTTTAAATTCAATCGCTCCATCTTTATTTTCGTAAGTAGTACAATGATATCGCTATTCGGCTTATTGCCTCCGGTTTTAAGTAATTGATCTAAGGTGTCACATTTCTCTATCTCTCCGATAATATCGCACCTCTTTTGAAACTCATTAAGCAAAGACCTTTTGCCGGCCCTATGACAATTATATTTGATTTTAAAAACTTTCTGCGAATGATGTAAACGAAACACATATGCACATCGCCGCCACGGTGAAGGAAATCCTCCTACTCAAAATAAGTAGACTGGATGCAGCCGATGAAATCTAATTAACTGGACTAAATGTAATACATACACGCTCATGTTTCTCTGGAAGAGCATCTCTGGAAAGAAGGAATTTTTGACGTTTCGGGTCGAGACGGCAGTCAATAGTCTATTTCCTGTGATGGAGACTGTGAGATCAAGAAAGGGAAGGAAGTGTCAGAGAGGTCCACATAAATTTGAGTGCAGGAAGAAAATTGGTGGTGAAGTCGAGGAAGTCCATCAGTTCTGCATGACTGCAGGAGGTGACACTTATGCAATCATCAATGTAACGGAGATTGAAGTCGGGATAGAGCCAGTGTACGTCTAATTCAGGGATTGTTCAACGTACCCTACAAAGAGGCAGGCATGGCTGGGACCCATTGGGGAGCACAAAGCTACGCCTTGGACTTGAAGGAAGTGGTAGGAGACAAAGGAGAAGTTGTTGATGGTGAGGGACAGCTCCGCAAGGCGGAATAGAATGTTAGTAGAGAAAAATTGGCCGTTTCTGCGACCGAGGAATAAACGGAGGGCTTTAAGATCTAGCAGTCTAACAGTCTCCATCACAAGAAATAGACTATTGACTAACGTCTATGACAAACCCACTGACTCCAAGAACAATCTCGACCACTTCTTCCCACCTGCTTCCTGCAACGTTTCTATCCCCTACTCCCAATTCCTCCGTGTACGCCGCATCTGCGCCCTAGATGAAATTGTCCACACTAGGACATGCACTTGTCGCAACAGAGCCAACGTTCCCCTAGTCCTTAACTTCCACCACATCAGCCGTCGCATACAACACATCATCTTCCGAAACTTCCGTCACCTCCAACAGGATTGCACCACTGGCTCCCCTCCGCAACGCCCTGGTTAACTCATCCCTTCTCACCCAAACCACCCCCTCCCGAGGTACCTTCCCTGCAAAATGCAGAGGATGCACCATCTGTCGCTCTTCCTCCTCCCTCGACCCTGTCCAGGGATCCCGACAATCCTTTCAGGTTAGGCAGAGTTTCAATTGCAGCTCCTCAAACCTCACCTACTCTATACGTTGTTCAAGGTGTGGACACTTGTACGTCGGGGGGAGGGGGGGGGGGAGGGAGGCAAACGCAGACTGTACACGAGTTTCGCGGAACACCTTCGCTCAGCCCGCCTGAACGTACCTGATCTGCCGCTGGTCACTTTATTTTCCTTCCCATTCCTTCTTGTCCTAGGTTTCCTCCTTTGTCAAAGTAAGGCTAAACGCAAATTGAAGGCACAGCTTCTCATATTTCGCTTGGGCAGCTTACAGCCCAGTGGTATGAATATTGATTTCTCTCACTTCATGTAGCCCCGGCGTCCCTTCTCTATCTATCCCTCCCCCACCGAAGTCGCATTAGCTTCTCGTTTTCACTCTGCAAACAGCTAACAATGGCCTATTTCCTTTATCATCATTACTTGTTTGCATATCTTTCATTCAAAATTATTTTCCTCTGCAGATCACTGTCTATATATTTCGTTCCCCTCATCACTAACTATTCTGAAGAAGGGTCACGATCCGAAACGTCACCCATTCCTACTCTCCAGAGATGCAGCCTGCCCGCCGAGTTACTATAGCTTGTTGTGTCTATCTTCGGTTTAAAGCAGCATCTGCAATTCCTTTTACACATGATGCAATTACCAAGATACGTTTACGCACTTTTATGCAGGAACGTTGCGTCGGGTATTAATGAGAAGACTGCATATGCCTTATTGTTTATATATAGTTTTTTATTTAACTTTGTTTTATAGCTCGTCATTTGATTTGTTCCCTCGTTGTTTTAAACAAAGACTTCCAATACGTCCTTTTCTGTCCTTACTTTTGCCAATATAATTACTCCTTGGTCAATTATTTGTTGCCATGCCACCCTTCTTAAGCAAATGCAATAAATCTATCGAAAACCCTCCTCCCATCAGTACATGTTCACACTCCAACTTCCTAAACAATCTCTATCCTTGATTTAGTTTTCAGCAAGCTTGCGTTCACGAGCTATGTAACATCCGTTTCGCGACTATTAGTTAACGTAGAATGGATACAATGCTCTCGTAAATTTCACCCTGTTAATGTTTATCTCATTGCCCAAATGTGACTGTAAAGCTGCAGCATTGAAGCATTTCATTCATTGCTCTCCGTTCCATACGGCAAGTATTGTGTGTTGCCTCCGGACTATAATATACATAGTTGATTCCTAAGGTATGAAATCAACGTTTTTATACGTTTGAATATCTGCTACATAACGTTATGCATAGCAAGCATCAGAAAACAATTTTATCTTAATAATTAT
Organism: Amblyraja radiata; assembly: GCF_010909765.2. Lineage (NCBI taxonomy): Eukaryota > Metazoa > Chordata > Chondrichthyes > Rajiformes > Rajidae > Amblyraja > Amblyraja radiata. The sequence goes on along the minus strand of NC_045979.1, from coordinate 23,559,387 downwards.
TCGTAGTATGTTTTGCCATGCTGACATACAGGTAGTACAGAAGCTTGAATTGCGTGCTAAATCATTGATGAAGTGTATGAAGAAAATGACATATGCCACCTGACCAAAATGTATATATTACATAGGCCTCGAGATAGGAGAGAGAGCAAGTCTCCAGTTTAGTTTTTTTTCAGTAAAGTATGTCCTTCTTAACTTACCGTCGTTGTTCTCGCAGTCATCGAGCTCTGCGGGAAATAATATGACAGTGGTGTAATGTTTTGTTTCATAACATTTTGTAACTCTTCCGAATACTTGGGAATCTATTGGCAGAAATATATATTTGGTTTATGTACAAAGAATACAAAACATTTGCTGATATTGTAGTTCCTTACCCCGTTGATATTGGCGTAGTCTTTCCTCTTTAAAATGTACAAAAGGCGTCCAATGAAGAATCGCCATATTATATGTTCCAATTAATGGCCAAGATATCCCACGGCAGGTGGCGCAAAAGCACGTACGATGTAAGAATACGGTACGATAAGCAGCAATAAGGTTTTAGTTCCCAGACTCATTTTCAGGACCAGCAAGGGAGCAAGCAAATTAGTTTCATGTTGCACATGTGGGGGAAGCACGAATGGTGCGGTTTGGATACGCATTGGATATTGGGTATACAATAATGATGGCTGCATGTTAAAGAGCGCAGTTGGATTTAAAGTTCATCAATGAAAGCTAAACGGCTAAAGCATTCAGGGAATAAGTATACATACTGGGGATACTAATAAGCAATTGTAAAGCAGAGCAAGATAAAAGTGCTCCCTCGCATGTGAGGACATTGTCCATTGTTAACGGCCATATTAAAAAAAGAAGGTATTTTGTTCACTTAATTTGAAGCTATCTATGCAACAGAATTGATCAGGGTTGACGCAGTGCGATTGTGAATGTTGCCAACCAGTTGAGAATGGATAGATAGATGGTAAAAAATAAGTAAGACCAGAGATTCCAAACACGATGAAATAATGGGACTGCCCGACAGTTCATTTCTTTATCGCGCCAAGGCGTAGAAGTGACAGTGCGAGTTCGGACGCTCCAGGACTAGAAACTAAGAGAAGAAAAGTCTCCCGAGTGATAATGTTCGTGAACGCCTGGGAAATAAATGCTTTATATTTAATTATTGTTTCATGCTCGAGCAAGGTGAATGAGGACTAGTTTCACTTCACAATGAGGATTTTAATATATTTGGACTGTTCAATAGATCAAAATGGAGCAAGTCATGTCGACTAGTTTGATGACTATCTCAACTTTCTCTGGTGCACTTAGCCCCACAACGTCAAAATGAAGCAGGGTAGACGCATCGCAAGAGTTTGAAAAAAATTAACACTGTCGATAAAAAAAAAGTTACTAATGGTTTGATTCATAAGGGGGAAGAGTTTGGATCACAGAAGTCAGCGCATTAGCGAAGGCGAAGTTGATCGTCATTTCGGGACAGCAATTTGTTTTGGAATACGCAAGGGGATGTCGCTGTCACCCCTGTGAAGATATGAATCCAAAAGGGTAAGTTCAGAAAGGGACAGTGTAAACACAACAATGCTGCTGGTAAGATATAGATACATGTAACTGTAACTGATACGGTTCAAATGTGAGCGAGCGTTTAGTATTAATAAGGTTGTCCGTGACTGTGCGATGTTATGTCTGAAACGTGACAAAAAATCGAGGGCTTTTATATCGGACATGGCAACATGGAAAGTATAGTTGCTTCTTCGACTGGGTTTGGTAAATAGAGTTCCACGTGCATATGATGACGCATGGATTTGATATGGCATATGAGTGTATGCATGAATCGTTTCATGAATAACTCAGATAAAGTCAATGAGAAACGTATCATATCGGAGAAACGGGAAAAAGAGAAATGCGGTCTTTGGTATTGCACAGAGAATAAGGAGGAACGGGAGAATACCATGTACTTAAAACATACATCTGATCTCCCACATCCTGATTCCAAACCAGCATTCACAGTGTTTGCAAAGCATTTCCATTATGCCTTCAAACTTATTGAATTGCCACCCCTACAATGCCTTACCTTGTACGCCCCTTGTCAACAATCTTCACCGGCACTACCCGACCCTCTCTTCTGTCGCAGTTGCACCACTATCTCTATACGCTCTTGTCCTCTCTTCATCCACTCATTAGTAATTTTCGAATAGACGACAGGCCAACCCTGGGCACAGATATTAGTGTAGCCATCTTAGTGATATGTCTTTGAGAGAGAGGCAAGAATGACGCACTAGTCGTTCCATTCACGTATTCTTAAAACATTTAATTATATTCATACCTGTATACCCGAGAGCGTCATTAAGTTTGCGTATCTCTGGAAGTGAAAGGCATTATATTAAAAGATGCATGTTATTCCCATAAATTTATGAACAACATTTCACTTATTTAAAAATAGTCTAAATAATCTTAGTCTCAATATGACCAGCATATCAATTGCTAGTACCTTGCACTGTGTCGAATGCAGCCAATGGTTTTATGAAGGCAATATGCCACTCCGTGATTCGAAATGCTCCGCATGTTCCATTTTATTTATGTTTTCTTGAACTAACAAAATGAGCATTTATAGTCACACCCTTATGCTTTTCAGGAATTACAGTGCAAAATATCGACATAGTTGTTTTCTCCATATTAACTCAATATCAGTGTTCTGCTTGTGAATCATAGAATAATTGGGCACAATAATAAACTCGAGCATATGATTCGCCACGCCAGTTCATTCCGCGCGGACGCGTGAATATTATTTTTCCTTTTGTAATATGTAACTATTTTTTATTGGGATGTCATTGTTGACGCTATGCCTACGAATTAACAAATACGTCCCAATGCTGTAATCATCTATACCTATAATATATATTTTTCTCAACGTTTTCGTCTGTCATGAATGATGTAAGCCCCAAATAATTTATCTAAATTCAATTCTAAACGTAATAATGACCTTACTGTTTAGTACATAATTTAATCTGTCCCATTCTAAGAAACTGATGCTGGAACTCCTGACATTCTTTTTCGACACGGTTGGATTTCATGGTATTACGTGGGGAATCTACGGCCAGTAAAATCAATACGTATTTGGAATCCTCATTAATCTGAATGCTTATCCCAAGATGTAACTTGAAGATAACAAACCGTTTCCGATTTGTGGCATTTTCATTCAATCGTATTTCATTGTTTATTGGTTTAAAAAGATGTCTTAATAGTTGAATATGTTTTAGCAATCAGAATTTAACGCATTACAGAAAACTAACCAGAAACAAGTGGATGCATATTGTGGACAATGTATCAAAAAATTTGCTAAGGTTACCATTATTCTTGTTCTCTTTGGTTATTGCTATGAAAAGAAAAATATGTAAATAACTGTGGATGTGAGTCACATTTTCCTGAGGTTTAACTTCGACATCAGCCTCTATCTTCCCGAGTTTATTGTTCTCCATCTCAATGAATGTGAAATAATAAACTATTTGATCTCAGCCATAACAGAAACCGAAACATATGTCCATTCATCGTGAGAATTAGCGGGGTGTTGCAAATGTGTTCTGCTGCAAAATATTGGTTATTATAAAACCATACAGCGTATGTTCCGTTTAATGTTTTGTCCCTTCAAGGATTGGAGAGATGTAATGAGTGACGTTTCGGGTCGATACCCTTCTTCAGACCGAAGTCAGGGGAGTGGGCGGGACAGAGATAGAATGTAGTAGGAGACAGTTAAGACTGGTGGGAGAACTGGGATAGGAATGGGGGAGAGGGGTAAAGCAAGGGCTAGTGAAGTTAGAGAAGTCAACAGCGGAAATTGGAGGAACAGCAGCTCATATTCCGTCTGGGGTCCTTGCGTCCTTACGGCATCAACATTGAATTCTCCCAATTTGGCTAGCCCGTGCTGTCTCCTCCCCTTCCTTAACCCTCTAGCTGTCTCCTCCCACCCTCCCATCCGCCCGCCCTCGGGCCCCTCCTCCTCCTCCCCTTTTCCTTCTTTCTTTCCCCACCCCCCATCAGTCTGAAGAAGGGTTTCGGCCCGAAACGTCGCCTATTTCCTTCGCTCCATAGATGCTGCTGCACCCACTGAGTTTCCCCAGCAATTGTGTGTACCTAGGTCAATGTTCATACAGCTGGGGTGTAAGATACCCACGTGAATATGAGGTGGGCCTCAATCTGGCAATGGAAGAGGTCCAAGACAGAAAGGACAGATAATGATTGGCAGTTAAAGTGCTGAGCAACTGGGAGATCAAGTAGGTGAAGGCGGACTGAGCGAAGGTGTTCATCGAAACGAGCGCCGAGCTTGCGCTTCGTCTCGCCGATGTACAGGATTTGACATCTGAAACAGCGGATACAGTAGATGAGGTTGGAGGAGGTTCAAGTGAACCTGTGCTTCACATGAAACGGCTGTCGGAGTTCTTGGAAGGAGTCGAGGGAGGACGTAAAGGGACAGGTGTTGTATCTCCTGCGGCTGCAGGGGAAGTACCTGGGGAGGGGTTGGTTTAGGTGAGAAGGGACGAGTTAACCAGGGAGTTGCGTAGTTGAACGGGCTCTGCGGAAAGCAGAACGGGTGGAGATGGGTAGATGTGGCCAGTCGTGGGATCCCGTGAGGTGGCGAATATGTTGGAGGATTATATGCTGTGCGCGACGGCTGATGGGGTGGAAGGTGAAGACAAGGGGAAATATGTCCTTGTTACGAATGGGGGAAGGGGAGAAAGAGCGGTGCTGCGGGATATTGAGGAGACTCTAGTGAGAGCCTCATCTATAATGGAAGAGGGGAACCCCGTTTCCTAAAGAATGAGAAAACCTCATCTGGGCGTAGATGCGGCATGGACGGAAGAATTGGGAGTAGGGGATAGAGTCTTCACAGGAAGCAGGGTGGGAAGCAGTGTTGGCTGGATAGACTCAGTGGGTTTGTAGTAAATGTCGGTCTATAGTCTGTCTCCTGTGACGGAGACGGTGCGATCTAGTAACGGTGAGATCTAGTAACGAGATGTCGGAGATGGCCAAGTGAATTTGAGTGCAGGATGGAAATTGGTCATAAAGTTGATGGTCAGTGTGTTCTGCAGGGTGCAGGAGGTAGCACCGATGCAGCCGTCAATGTAGCTGATGTAAAGTTCGGGGAAAGACCCAATGCCCGCCTGGAACAGTGATTGTCCGACGTACCCTGCAAAGAGGCAGGCTTAGCTAGAGCCCACGCAAGTGCCCCTAGCTATGCCTTGGGTTTGGGAGAAGTGTGAGGAGTCCAAGGAAATGTTCTTGATGGATAGGCGGAGGAGTGTATCAGTAGACAGAAATTGGCTGGTTCTGCGGTCGAGGAAGAAAAGGAGGCCTTTAAGAATTTCCTGGTGGGGTTGGAGGTGTACAGTGGCTGTACATCCAGAGTAAATTTGTGGGTTGGGGCCTGGAAAACGGAAGTCATTGATAGACGGATAGACGTGAGTTGAATTGTTAGCACGTTCTACGAAGCAGGTGAAAGTAGCCGCAGGAGGGTAGGGCGGGAAAAAAGTGGGTAATTTGTAGAATCATTGGAGAGTCATCCAGAACAATTCGGAGAAGGGTACCGGAGAAGCGAACAGCGACAGGTAAAAAATAGAAGCAATCGTAAGTGTGTGCGGGACGAAGAACAGCGTGTCACATTACGAAGAAACTGCAGGTGCTGCTCTATGGGAAAATACAAAACATGGTGGGATTAACTCAACGGGTTAGGCAATATCCCTGGGGAACACGAATAAATGAGCGTTAAGGTCGCAAACCTTTCAATTTATTGTAAGGATACTGCGTGCCCCGTTGTACCTGCGCATTTTTATCTTTCCGTGTAACGCGCGTTTGCAGTTAATTTTAAAAATGTCATGAGCATCGATTTATTGTCAACTTCAGGCAACTCGTACAGCTACTGTTCGTGTGTACATAGATTTCGAGAAGTCATATTACTGCACAATAAGGGTGTTCGTGAGGGTGAGCTGACATTTAAATGAGGAGAGGGGAATGGGAGAGGAGCGAGAGAGAGCGGGGGGGGGGGCAGGGAGAAAGTCAGAGAGAGAGGGAGAGAGAGAGAGGGAGAGAGAGAGAGAGAGAGAGAGAGAGAGAGAGAGGAAGAGAGAGAGAGAGAGTAGAATAGGCTAGAGAGAGAGATATAGAGATAGATCTCTATCTCACTATATCGCTCTCTCGACGCTCTCTAGCTCTCTCTAAGCTCTCTCTCTACTGCCATTATCGGATTTTCAGACTACCATGTGGGCCGACACACAGTTTAGGGATTTTATTATCAAACGTCAGATATGGCTCCACATGGAGCATGCCCTATATAAATATTACAGAGTGATTTGAAATCTGCCTCACCTAGTTCTTCAACAAGCTCTGAAAATGCTTGCATTTCTGGAAGGGGAAGGCAAAGAATGGATGCTGATGTATTCGCGACGATGTAGGTTATTAATTTTTTTTAAAACAAGTTAGATAGATAACATGATAAATATAGCAAAAATTTCACAGCATATCATATCTGCATTTGTGGAATCCAATTATTTCCCAAAAGACCGAAAGCACTAACATCAATACTGATAAACGTTTTACCAAATACTTATCAGGACATGAGAGTACACTGCATGGCAAGGATTTGAGAGAGAGTTGTCGTTTGCAGACTAAAATGTAATTGCGCAATTTTCATCGTGTTCGGCACAAGGAGTGAAAGAAACAACGTGATTGAAATTCTGTTTTGTAAATCATAAATGGAACGTAGAAATAGTGTTATTGTCGTTTGCAGATCAGATGTGATTGCAGTTTTTTCTTTTTTTTTCATTTTGATTGCATTTTACTCATTAACGCTGAGTTTATAGCAACATTCCGTCTTTTCAACTCTCCACATAACTTTCGAACACAATTTAGGAAGAATGGGCATGGCGGTAAAATCCGTTGAACTCGGATTGCGCGCTGAAAGGGATTTCTGAAGGAAGAGTACGTTTGATCTGATGTTTCCTGGTCTTTGACGGAGTCATAGTCATAGAAACATAGAAACATAGAAAATAGGTGCAGGAGGAGGCCATTCGGCCCTTCGAGCCAGCACCGCAATTGATTGTGATCATGGCTGATCATCCCCTATCAATAACCCGTGCCTGCTTTCTCCCCATATCCCTTGACTCCACTAGCCCCTAGAGCTCTATCTAACTTTCTCTTCAATCCATCCAGCGACTTGGCCTCCACTGCCCTCCATGGCAGGGAATTCCATAAATTCCCAATTCTCTACCAGGGCACCTGCAATTTCCTCTCGAGACACCCACAGTATCCTCGAAAATACCTGATTTTGATTTGGATAGGATTTCGATGCCATTTATTGTAATTGTCTTCAATTAAGAGACAACGCCCTGGATCGAGCCCAGGAGATGTGTTTAAGTTCATACCCGCCAGGTCCTTCAGCACCTCGCCCATTGTAATGCCGACTGCCCTCAAGACACTACCATTGGTTGTCCGAACATCCCTGCTCCTCATGTGTTTCTCCGCAGTATAAAAAATAGATAAGAACTATGAATTGAAGACGGCGCTTGTGGTCTCACTCAGAATTCACCACTTTGTTTCCTGACGGTCCCCATTCTCTCTCCATTTATCCATTACGAACTCCTAAAGTCTCTTGGGTCAATCATTAATATTATCTGTCAGAGCTATCACATCTCACCCTTTGGTCCCACAGATTTCCTATTTCAGCTTGCCGCTCAGTTCACGAAACTCCTCCAAGGATGCACTTGATTCCTGTTGCTAATGCCTGCCCCATGCCTCATTCCTACTTTTGAACAGAGCCTCAATTTATCTGGTAATCCAAGCTTCCTTACACACACATGTTCCCACCTCCCCCACCCCCACTCTGACAGGAAAATGCATGCCCTGCACGCATGTCAGCATATTTCTAAATACGTCCCACGTTCCAGACCCTTTCCTTCAAGAATCTGCTCCAATCAACGAATGAGTTAATGTCTAATATCCATTAAGTTGGCCTTTAAAGCTAATAGAACAACGGTCGCTGATCACAAAAGGCTAATTCACGAACACGTCATCCATTTGCCCCTTCACGAGATCAAGCGTTGCCCGCTCTACTGCGCCGTTCCCTACATATTGCTGTAGGAAATTTTCCTGAAAGTATTTGACAAATTCTGCCTCGTCGATATCCTTTGCACGATGACATTCCCACTCAATATAAGCAAAGTTAAAATCCCCTACTAAGACCACCTTATCTCCTGTTGTTGCTTTCAATCACCTGGCATATTTGCTCCTCTAATACCTGTTGACTGTCGGTAGTTCTGTATCATCCCGTCCGTAACATCACCACTACGCACTGCCATGACCTATCATTAATCAATAACGCAACACCCCTCCTCTTTTATCCAAACCATTGATTGTCCTGAAATAATCTGTATTCGGTAACCGTGAGATCCAGAGTCCTGCCCCTCTCTTAAGCAGATGTTTGTAGTGGATATAGTGTCCCAGTAGCAGTTACCTATCCATGTCCCGCGTTCACCTGCCTTACCCGTCTGGCCTCTTGCATTAAAAAATAATTGTAATTCAAGCCAACAGTCCCTACTCCCTCGCAGCGCTTTTCCTCAATATACCATCACTAGGTTGTCTGTCATCATCGCATACCAACGTCCAGCCTCTCATCTGCCTTAGTCCTGCAAATAATCCTACCCTCTGCTAATCTACATTAAACCCACCACTGAAGCACCAGCGAATCTGAATGTCAGGATATTGAAGGTAGACAAAATTGCTGAAGATATGGTGGGCATGTGGGCAAAGCCACCGAATTGTCAGGATATTGGTTCACCTCCAGTGAAGGTGCCACCCATCCTTCTTGTACAGGTCAACTCTGCCCCGGAAGAGATCCCTATAATCCAGAATTCCGAATCCTTGCCGCCTAACGCCAATTGCTCAGCCGCACATTCATCGCCCCAACCTTATTTTTCTTACCCTCAGTTGAATGTGGTACTAAAGCAATCCAGAGATCACTGCACTGGATATCTTGCAATTTAGCCTTTTACCTAACGCCCTATACTCATCTTGCAATATAATTTGCAAGCTTCAATTTGCAAATTTCCATTTCAGGCTTGATAGTTCCTGTTGAAAAAATGTTGGTAAACACCCGATACGTATTTCTCAGATTGCGTGAAAATCAAACATTCATTTCCGTCAGTTTGTCATTCGCGAATAGGCTAACACGGTAGAATTCTTTTGTCTCGGGCGGAAAGTTTGTTTGATAACGGTGCAGCATATCAACTGTATTCAAATATAACGTACATTATCGTCCGTTGTTTTATTGCTTGATGTCTTTTCTAACTGAAACGTATATATTGCTGAACAGGTGCCTCCAACTGCTGGATGTCTTAATGGGCTGTATCGCCCTGCACCTGATACATGTTAGAATGTCCACATGAAGAGATTTAACAATATCTACTTTAAGAGAAAACCATCTGAAGCCTATGTCCAATTCTTGCAGATGTTGGTTGTTATAACTCACCATTACGATTCTTTCTCATGCTGTCTGTACGGGACATTGTTATTAACAGATTACCGTAAGACAAAACCACGGACTCTTGTAAAGGTCATAATTCTCCTGCACTCAGTGACAAACTGAACGACGTGAAGGCGCGGCTGCATGCTGCAATGTTTTAGATGAATTTGCATTTTCGTGGTGGTTTTGCCTCAGCTGCTATGTATGCATTAATGAATCAGATTAAGGCAGTCTACTGAGGTCCTGCACGGTCTTTGCCATTTGAGGTTTTGGTCCAAATAAATAGGGATCAAGGAACTCACGGCAGACTGACAAAAGGAATACAAATGTGGCTTCCAAATATGCATCAGAGCTGTTTTTGTGGCTTAATGATTTGTTTACAGACGGAATCAATCCTGAAATCCTTAGTATTGGTTATGTAAAGTAACGATTTGGTAAGAAATGTAGGCGGTATAAATTCACTTTTGTAAAAATAAAATGTTGTAATATTTGTAAAAGGCACCGAATATTTAAGGCTGGGTTAAATAGGCGGACATGCGCAGGTGTAGGGTGAATTTAACAAAGGCAAAACGTGCAGACGGGACCATATACACTATTAGATATACTGCAAACGGAGGAGAAGAAGAGGGAGAAGAAGGAGAAGAAGAAGAGAAAGACGAGAAAGAAGAGAAAGAAGAGAAAGAAGAAAGTAAGACTGAGATACGCGGACCGAATAGATTCCAGTCCTCCTCAGACTCATCGGCATCAGAAGACTCTCTGCGCCTCCTCATCTCCTCCTCCTCTCCGCCTCCTCCCTCCTCCTCCTCCCCTCCCATCCTCCTCCCCTCCTCCTCCTCCTCCTCCTCCCTCCTCTCCTCCCCTTCCCTCCTCCTCCCCTCCTCCTCCTCCTCCTCCTCCTCCTCCTCCTCCTTCCCCTCCTCCCCTCCTCCTCCTCCTCCTTCTTCTTCTCCCTTCTTCTTTCTTCTTTCTTCTCCTTCTCTCTCCTTCTCCTTCTCTCTCCTCCTCTACTCCTCCTCCTCCTCCTCCTCCCCCTCCTCCTCCTTCTTCTTCTTCTTCTTATCTTCCTCTTCTTCCACTTCTTCCTCGTCTTCTTCTTCTTCTTCTTCTTCTTCTTCTTCTTCTTCTTCTTCTTATTCTTCTACTTCTTCTTCTTACTTCGTCTTCGTCTCCTCCTTCTCCTCCTTCGCCTCCTTCTCCGCCTTCTCCTCCTTCGCCTACGTCTCCTCCTCTCTCCTCCTCCTCCGCATCCTCCTCCTCCTCATCCCCTCCTCCTCGCTCCTCCTCCTCTCCGCCTCCGCCTCCTCCTCCTCCGCCTCCGCCGCCTCCTCCCCCCCCCCCCCCCCCCCCCCCCCCCTCCCCCCCCCCCCCCCCCCCCCCCCACCCCTTCTCTTCCTCCTTCTCCTGCCCCCCCCGCCCCCCCCGCCTCTTCCTCCTTCGACTCCCCAGTAAAGATATCAGTAGCAGCTGATGCTATCGCTTACATTATTACAAAGTCACGAAAAAACAATAATATGGTCTTAACTGAATGACTAAATACGTCTTAATAATTGATGGGGTCTTAACTACAAATTTTGCGGCGGTTCAGTTGCTTCGAAAAGTATTAAAACATATTTACTTATTTGCATAATTAGTTATTCGTTAGCACATATTTTATTACATACGCATTTTAAAAGATTTATATATAATGAACGATTCATTATTATTAAATATGTTGGAAAAAAACGAGTACTTTTTTAACACGATAACTATGCAGGGTGTCATTGTTGGGCGAACACACAGATAATGAAATGTAAATTACTCTTCGTCTGCACAGTTTCAGCCATAATCACAATTAAAAGATAATCTAGAGCGAGTATTGTTTGAACGTATGGCAAGAAAAAAGCGTTGAACTAAAATGGTGACATTTCCTTTACTCACCATTGTCGATACACTTATCCAGGAACTCTGAGAACATCGATAAGGCATTCAAATTTACGAATAAGAAAGGTCAATTTCTAGAACAAAATTACAGGACGCAGAAAGTACGAATTGGCAACGTTATATTTATTTACCTTTCTGACACAATTGTAATTTTTGTTCTAAAAAGTGAAGACAGGAAGTATGATAACATAAAAATACAAGAATTGTAGATGCTGGTTCATAAAAATAAGTCAGGAAGTGGTGGAGTAACAGAAAGGATCAGTTAGCATCTCCGGACAACAAGGATATGTGAACAAGGTACACAAAATTGCTGGGGAAACTCAGCGGGTGCAGCAGCATCTATGGAGCGAAGGAAATAGGCGACGTTTCGGGCCGAACCCCTTCTTCAGACACAAGGACATGTGAACATTTTGGGCGGAAACCTTCGTCAGACTTATTGCGCCGGTGGGGATGCTGGAAGAGAAGCGGGCGATAAAAAGCCTGGGTATGGATAAGTAGATACAGGTGGGCGCCAGGGCGATTTGATCGGCTGATGGAGGCACAATGCCCAGAAATGAAAATGTAAAAAAAAGTGAGATACATATAAAAGAGCTGCGAACTTTAAAGTCAAAGGAAGAAATGCAGGTGCAATTAGTGGACTACGTCAATAACGTTTAATTGTTATGCCCTTGTTGCATCATCTTTCCCATAGTCGTCCAGTCCCTTTACAATTCCATCCGCGAAATCGCTTTGCAAATTTAAGGGAAGATAATAATGGTGTAAGCTCATTTTCTGATTTGATATATGCAATGAAAGGTACACATGAACATTTGGGACTGATAGCACACGTCTTCCACTCGCCCCAGTCGCTATCCAACTTAAAAATGCCTCATTCTACTGCGAAGTAAATGCTTCGAACGGAAATGAAAAGGACTACGTTGCTGCTTGGCTTTTGGTGATCCCAGCAATTTGTCCATGCATTTGTTTTCTAAATGGATCAGACACAAAGCCTGTTTCTTAACTGGGCCCATTCCAGACCCGCCTTTGATTGAAAGGGTTATCAGCAGGATATTGTGCTTTAATAGGGCAAGTGGTGCTTAACAACGGCCATTTAGCGATCCGTAACATACAGCCACGGGAAATGTGGTCGCTGATTTGCTCACCTGTTTCTCGCAGAGCCACATTCAACCGTTTTATATCTGGAATGCAATATCAAGACACTTGCAGATCCCGGATATCAGTTTAAAAATTTGCTTTAGAATGTACATCTTACATCTTCATGACCGTGCAAGTACTTTAATACATACAAACGCTGGTAGCTGCACGCCTTTTGCAGAATTTCCTTTTAGCTGAACAGTAAATCTAAAACTTTGCAGATTGTCGCAAGCTCCACCGGGGGTTGATGAAGGAACAACTTGCACCATCGCAGCGTAGAAAGAAAAGATTATAGATTGACATGCGAGTTCGATTTTAAATACCAACATGAGAACTGAGTGATAATTGCTATTGGCATGTGTCGCACCAGGTTAAAAAAAAAAAGCAAAGTAGACACAAAATGCTGGAGAAACTCATCGGGACAGGCTGCGTCTGGAGAGAATGAATGAGTGACGTTTCGGATCAAGACCATTCTTCAGATTGATGTCAGGGGGGAGAGGGAGAGAGATACATAGATAAGGAAGTGTAAGATGTGAAAACTGGACAAAGGGAATGCAGATCAAGGAAAATGTGGAATAGGTCATTATTAGCTGGGAGAACGTAACCACTAACAGAGATAAAATGTATTCGGAGAGTAAGAATGGGCGGAGAACTGGGAAGGGGAGGAATGGAGAGAGATGGAAAGCAAGGCTTAGTTGATGTTAGAAAAATCAATGTTCATACCTATGTGGTGTAAGCTGCCCGAGCAAAATGTGAGGTGCTGCTTCTCCAATTTGCGCTAGGCCTCACTCTGACAATGGAGGAGGCCGAGGACAGAAAGGTTATTGTGAGAATGGGACGGGGGGGTTAAAGTATTTAGCAAGCGGGAGATCAGATAGGTTTTGACGGACTGAGCGGAGGTGTTCTGCGAAACGATCGCCGAGCCTGCGCTTGTTCTCGCCGCTATATAGGACTCCACACCAGGGACATTGAATACTGTAGCTGATGTTAGAGGCGGTGCAAGTGAATTTTTGCCTCACCTGAAAAGACTCGCGGTCCTTGGACGGAGTCGAGGGAGAGGTATAGGGACAGGTGTTGCATCGCCTGCGGTAAAGTATCTGGAGAGGGAGTGGTTTGGGTGGGAAGGGACGAGTTGACCAGGGAGTTGTGGAAGGTGCTGTACCATGGAGTTGCGGAGGGAACGGCATCAGGGCGTTGCGGAGGGAACTGCACCAGGGAGTTGCGGAGGGAACGGTAAAAGAGCAAAGTGTACAGTTTTCAAAACGCGTTATGTGTATGTTGAGGTTATACTCCCATTTTGTTCATTATAATTGGATGGAAATTTCGAACAAAATGGGAAGTCCTGCTTTCGTCTATGCTAAAGTGAGACCATAGCAATACCAGATACGCCATTGTACCGCCAAGTATAATGCGTTCTCGAGTATAATGTGTCTTTTGTTTTTGTTTTACATAAACAGATGCAATCATATGTCGGTGTATATTCTTACCGAGATCTCTTCGGAGAACGTGGTCGTCTTTATTTGAAAAACAGTGGAGTTAAGTTAAATTATGGAAGTGAAATAAAGGGCATTGCCCTACCATACGCCCTTTATTAATTTAATGAACGTAACAAAGTTAAATACACTTTGACGGAAAAAATGACCGTATCGCATCGAATACCACAATTGCGCAAATTCGCAGCGATTATTCTGCCTGTAAGAATATCTGCCGTTATACCGAACTGTTCTTCTTCGGACTTCCAGGATAAAAGGTAATATGTTCCATTCGTAAAACGAAAATCTCGGGTATTAAGCAAACCATACCGGTGTATACTGCCGACATTGAATTTACACATCATAAATGCCAGCAAAGGAATAGAAAATTGGTGTTGTTGGATGTTCATGTGCAACCATTTACTCCCGAATGAATACTGTTAATAAGCGCAGACCGTATCACTAAAAAAAAAATCCTTGCACTCGTGCGATGAGAGAGAAAGAGAGGGAGAGAGAGGGAGAGGGAGGGGAGAGAAAGTAGAGAGGAGAACAGAGAGAGAGAGAGAGAGAGGAGAGAGAGTAGGCTCTCTCTGCAGCAGATAGAATCTAAGACAGCGATCTAGCGAGAGAGAGATAGTAAGAGAGATATAGAGAGAGATAGAGAGAGAGAGCATGAGGAGAGAGAGAGAGCGATCATCGTGTGACAGAGAGCACAAACGCCACTTTTAGTGTTTTCATAATTTCCTAAATGGCAGTGATGCTTCTCCTTCAAAAGGTAATTCCATTATTTTACAAACCTGTCAACTGTAAAATGGTTTTCAAATTTTCCAGTTCTGAAACGTAAAGTTTCCGTTTCAGTTTAATCCGGTGTGTGTTCAATATCTATGCACATGTGCCTTGCACGTGACCCGGGGCATTATTGTTTGCAATTATTCACTCTGCATCACACAGAAACATTTGATGTGACCAAATTTGAATAACCTATTCTTTCCGCCATGTTCTGTCCCACGGTGCGGGAATATCACGATGTGCAAGTTTGAACTTAATTACCATCCGCTGCTCTTAACGTCGCTGGTCAAGTTTCTGGTTATTCTTGGTTCCGATGGTGTTGAATTCGACGGGATTTAGAAACATAAAAACATTGAAAATAAGGCAGGAGGTGGCCATTTGGCCCTTCGAGCCAGCACCGCCATTCATTATGATCATGGCTGATCATCCACAATCAGTAACCCGTGCCTGCCTACTACCCATATACCTTGTTATCACTAGCCCCTGGAGCTCTATCTAACTATCTTTTAAATTCATCCAGTGAATTCGCCTCTACTGCCTTCTGTGGCAGAAAATTCCACAAATTCAAAACTAATTAGTTTGGTAAGGAGGAGAAAAAATTGGAAATACAAGTATGGAGTTAAAGGGAAAGAGATTATAGGAAAATATAAGAAAAACACCAGAATTAACGGGGCAGGGATAGTCCAAGTGAAATAAAAATCGAAGTGAAAGGTGAGATTTGCGGCTCTTAATGGCACAACATTTGAACTGCAAGTACTTAGTCTCTCGTTTAATAACGATCGTAAACATGTTGTTATTGAGAACGGGGGAGAGAAAAGACTTTGCCTTCCATCACAGTGGGTTCACTTTGATGGATGTTTGTGTGAATTAAATTGTGTGTATGTCTGTAGGAAATTGTCTTTGTTTGTATGGCTGTGGAAACGGAATTTCGTTTGAGCCTCACTGAGGCTCAAATGACAATAAATATTGTATTGTATTGTATTGTATTGTATTGTATTGTATTGTATTGTATTGTATTGTATTGTATTGTATTGTATTGTATTGTACTAGCATGGTAGCATCATGTTTACGTCCTTTCTCTGCATTTATCTTATTCTTCCCCCATGTAACCATGGACGGGTCCCTGCAAAAACCACAACGTGTAAATATTACGTATGATGTTATAATAGGGATATAGTCTCATAGTTGACCGTTGAATGGATTTGGTTCATTTACTATATAATTGAAGGTGATGGTTTCAGTACATCAGCCAGGTAAACCTTGAAATCATATGTCCGCGGATAATAAACGTTTGGAAAGCAATGAGCCGAATGCACACTTATGTGACTAACCCTGCTGCCCAAATTGTTCGGCTTGTCAAGATAGAAGGCCTTGTTTCAGTGCTGGTCAGCTCTAAAACTGTATGACTATGTCCGTTAATCTTCCTTCCACCACAGGAGAAATGGACGGACCATAATATTAACGATGTTATTAACTAATATTAGCGATAATAATAGGCATATTCTGTTCTTATAACTACAATATATTTGCACAGAATGGCCATGGGCATTTTCCTTATTTACCTGTGTAAAACTGAAACAAAGGATACTGACGATTGGGTGCAGTCTAAATATTCACATTCAAAATCCGCTTCAAATATGTTAACTCGGTTTCTACCCCTCGGAGCAAATGGAAACATTTTGAAAGCCTTTTTAAAGATATCATATTCCTGCCACGTACTTACGTTTAGATTGTCTATTGTCTATTATTTATTAGGCATTATTAATCTGGTTTAAAGGGCTGGATTTTGTGACGTCGGTGGCAAATCTAATTAGCCAGATCCATTCACGACTAGGATCAGCTCCATAGATGCTGCTGCACCCGCTGAGTTTCTCCAGCATTTTGCGTCCATTCACGACTAGTCGACATTCCAACATCGGTAAAATAGTGTATACGGTCGTTTACAGCGCCATTAATTGACATTTGAACACCAAAACATATTTCTGAAGATGCGTAGTTTATTATCAGCCATTATACTTCGATGAATTGCATGTTCTTTTCAAACACGAAAGTTCAATAGATAGGTAGATTTTTTATGTCACATGACAATCTTCGTCACACTTTGGTATCAGCAATCATCGGAAAAGTGAAGCCACCAAACATCAGAATAATAGCTTGCCAAAAGCAACTACAGATGCTGAAATCTTGTGAAAAACACAAAAAGTGCTGGAGTAGATTAACGGGTCGAGCAGCATCTCTCCTAATATGGGTATGGAACCTAAACGTTTTGGATCGGGGTTCCCCTTGAGCAGGAAAGAGACCGAAGAACGGTCCGGACTCGAAACTTCACCTATCAGAATGATATCACTGCAGCTTCCTTGTTATACTTGATAAAAGGTAGCGGATCTGTTTCTTGCCTTCGCCAGGTACATCTGATCAAATATGGGCACTGCTTTCTTCACAATGCCAACTTGAAGGACTTAATTTGCACTATATGTAGGTATGTTGCAAAGCCTACCTGAAGCGTCTTGAAAATCTGCCGTTGTGGGTGTGCGCGATTTTGGCGCCGTTTAGAGGGGGCGGGTTTAAAACGCGATTTTCTCTAAGCTGTTCCAATCGAAAATGTTCAGCCTAGTTAATTATTAACGAAAAATCGCTGGAAGACCCCGTCGCAAAAGCTATTATTAGGTTTAAAGGCCTTGAATAATAGTTATAGTAGTTTAAAAATCAATCTCTAAACCCGCGACCGCCAGCAAACCCCAGAAGTTAGGTTGTATATTTTTACATTAAAAAGGGCTTCTAAAGATCCCTTTATACTAAGTTTAATATTGCGAGCAGCTCAATTTGGGCCCATTATATCGCGCAGTATTTTTCTGGGCATTTGGGGCACAAATCTACCGCAATGTGAACGTTCTAAACCAGCGCGTTCCACAGGGACCCACTGGAAAGCTGATTTAAATGGGCATTTATTTACAGCAATTAAACACTAAATTCCTTCCATTTGGCCTATAAATTAATGTAAATGAGATTTAAAAATCATGTTTTATTGTGAATTATTTGTGAATATTATTTGGACATTTAGGCTATTTAAAAATGTTAATCATTTATTAAGAAATGGATAGATGTTTAGATCTAGTAATTGAAGTCTGAAATTAGCTACAATTAGGTAACTAACTAATTATATGCTTTAATTTCAGGTCATCCAAGTAAGATTATTTTATATTTGTTTCAGAATGCTTCAATCTATGATAACTGAAAATTTCATTCAGTTCTCTTAATTTTTAAGAAAGTTATGGGCTTTTGACTGTTCACGATCACAGCTTTTTTGTTATGTCCATAGAAAATCAATAGGGAACAAGATGCTCATTTCCCAGTATGAAAATGGCCATAACTTTTTAAATACTTGAGATATGAAAGTGAATTAGGTGTCAAATTAAACTTATTTTTATGCTTTATCTGATGGGATAAATTACAGACTTGATTTTTAAAATCTCAAAATTTTGTAACATTGCTACTATATGCACATTCAGATACATTTTGTGGCGTTCTCACTTCAGCAGTGCTTGCGGCAACATATGTACGTTATTCAGATAGTGGCATAAAATATTTATACACGAGAAATACTTTTTATTGACGTCAAATGTGTTTTTATGCTGCTTCTGGCATATAGCATCATTGACAAATTATTTACTCAATTAGTTGTATTCTGCATCATTAACCCGGAGGTTAGCATTCCGAACCACATCAGCAATAATGCCTATTGGTCACAAGTGATTTATTATTACATTGGACGTTGGTGGAAGGTTATGGTTGGCAGCATGCCCATACGAAAACGTTGCAAACAATTTACTCGAAGAAGGGTCTCGACCCGAAACGTCACCCATTCATTCTCTCCAGAAATGCTGCCCGCCCCGCTGAGTTACTCCAACAGTTCGTGTCTACCTGGAAATAATTTACTGTCGCCTTCACTGAAAAAATCCCAGGATTAAAAAGAAGCAAGCCATAAACATTGCCAAGCAATAACGTAATACATTCTCAAACGGTGAAATCTGGTTTTCATTACGTTATTATGACGTTGTCGATAGGTATGAATGAAATGTAAGTGTGTTTGTCCCTGTGCAGCTCTCAGTGAAGTATTATCATGTCGTTCCTTGATCACGTGATCATATTTGATATGCAACACTTCGTGATTATTTAGCCTATGCCATGCTGACAGAGAAATAATCCTAGGTACACAAAATTGCTGGAGGAACTCAGCGGGTGCAGCAGCATCAGCACCAGAGAAATAATCCTGCTGGTTACTGAAGCCGAGAAGTACATCTTTTAAGGAATTTGCACTAAATTCTTTTTCATTACTTTCTCGTTTCTTAATGTGAAAGATGGATAGCAAATAATCCCTTATATTGTCATTTTTAAATCTCCTGTTCAAATTGCATGGCGGCTGCGGAGTATACATCGATGTTGTGGAGCCATGTCGGTGATCGATTATAATAATTTCAATTAATACCGAGAGTCAATGTTTTATTTTAATGGTTGTTATTTTACTTTGTCCATTGCACATAATAGAGCATTGTGCATCTCGGAACTGATATAAACAATCCAACGTTTTTCCTAACCTTTGCTTTTGCATACATTCTTCAGCTCTGAAAACGATAATATTCAAAATGTTACACACAAGCCTTGGAGATCTACATCGTATACAGCCGTTGTCCGCCAGTCCACGTTTTGATTTCTACTTACCTTCTTGGCGCAATCTTTCTTCTGAAGAGTAAAAACAACCGATTTAAGTATGTGTCACGTATTGCTTGGTGATATATGCCAATGGAAGAAAACGTACTCAAATGCTAATAATTCACACGAACATGAAATATGATTATAGCCGCCAGCACATCTAAACTATCGACACTTCCCTTATGATGTGATGGTCACTAAATCACCCTTTGATACACTCCAGATTAGATAGATTACAACCAATACATAGCTGCCTGGCATAAAGCATGATATGCGCGCTGGAATTATTTTGTACAATACGAACTTCAAAAAGAAAAGGGACAATGTACCCCTGATACTTGTGGCGTGTGGGAAACAGTGTTAGAGTAATATCCAAAGATTGGATAAAATAGAATTAACTCTTGTGCAGCAAAACGCCGAGGTAAATAAAGAAGCACACAATGGCGATCGTGTTTTCTCTGATGATGTTGCCATAGTAGTTTCTACTGTGCAATATTACTGTATGCATATAGCTGACACAACATGGGAGTAAATATGCACTGCATGCATACACCAAGCATATATGACTCGGTAGGTAGTAACTGAAGACTAAACCTGAACACAGACATTGAAGGGAATATATGCAAATCCAAGTTCAAAGTGAGATATTCGTGTTTGTAAAGTTGCAGTCAGAGAAAATTGCACCGGTTTAATTGCACCCAGTGAATGAAGTTGTTTCGAAGTAAAAATACAAAATGTTATCTCATTTGAATCTAATGCTGGTAAATTCAAGATGCATTCTGAGAAATTAATAGAACGTTGGCCTGTTGAAATTCGTAACCAAAGTTCACGTTAAATGAAACAATAAAACAGTTCCGGTAAAGCCCCATCGAAGAGCAGTCGTGAAAGTTATGACCGGCTAATTGTCCTCTAAATTTGACAATGTTGTATAGTTATCTGAAAATGCCATTGGTAGAGCGTTGAAAACGAGAGGGATCGGAAGTACTAGATCTAGCCACGTAAAGTGCCAATTATAAGACACAGTCTTATGTGAATGTAATTACTATTCCCTTACATGTAGGGTTACCGGATTCATCGAGCTAAGATTAAAGCTGCGGCCGTCCTCAAACATGGCCGCTCTTGATGAATATATTATCAGATAAATATTCTATTTTAGGATGTTTATAATTATTTTCGTGTATAATGTGAATAGTGATACCTGAAGATGTGAAGCTGAAATGTATGCGTGGTTCTTAAGATTGATGCATAACTGCTAGGAACGGATGCTTTGTGGTGGCAAAAGTCCATGGGTCAAAAGGCATGATCCCAGACAGCATAAAGTAACTGCAGACTGATAAGATACGTCAGGGTAATTCAGGTTTGTTCACATAGGAACATGTAAATAACACCAATGCAAAATGATCGTGATATAGCCACCCACGCAGAAGACACAAGACAGTTTAGCTCGATCCTTTTCCAGTTGGATATATTTTTCAAAAATTATTTTTTTTAAATCTAGGTTTCCCTGTTAAGCCCAACAATTATTCCCCATGTCTAATTTCTAAGAAATGTTGATGAGTTGGT
The DNA here is from genome assembly GCF_010909765.2 of Amblyraja radiata. Taxonomy (NCBI): domain Eukaryota; kingdom Metazoa; phylum Chordata; class Chondrichthyes; order Rajiformes; family Rajidae; genus Amblyraja; species Amblyraja radiata. The sequence continues at coordinate 23,538,306 of NC_045979.1, read as the reverse complement.
TACGTGAAATGCTCCATTCATTCTTTTTAAGGTGTTGGGGAGGAATATCCAGACTAAACCGAGCGGCCATTTGATCTCTGCAAATCCAAACTACTCTTTTTTACTCAAATAATGATATTTTCAAGAGGAGCCGGCTTTTTTCATAGTTGGTTATTGGTCGCATGTGGAAGTTTTGGAAGACTTTGCCAGCTTTTGGCTGCACATTCGTGAGAGCCTCGTTGACTTCAGAAGAAACAAATCGTACATTAGCCGGAACTCTTGTGAATGTGCAAGACAAAAGTCAGTGCATTGACAATTTGAGCAGTACACTCAAATACATTTATGTATTCGATGGTAAACCCCTATTTCAAATAGTCTCGTAATCAGAAATGTTCTGAGATAGACCGATCATATATATGAAGATAAAAACGTTCAAGCAGAAGCGAATGAATTTGAATGTTGCCGCCAAAGAATATAAAATGTAAACATAATATGTCCTCAACAATTCAAAAGGGAAGGAATAACATAGTTCCGTACACTTCAAAACATAGTTTTATTTTCACATTCTGATAAAGTTGCACAGAAGCAAGTTCTCTTCCGATAGCCTCACTGGTTAACTGATTTTACTCACCTAAATCTCTGAGAATGTCCTTCAATTTATTGATATCTGCAAAGAGGAATTGACGACGTATTTGATTAATTTAATCTGTTCAGTTTCACTGGTCTGCATTTTTATTAACAATCTATGATGTTCGGCCGTTCTACCTATATTGTACTTGAAAATAGAGGAATTAATAGAAATAGTTTTCTTTTCCCTCGGGATGCCAAGAACGTTTTGACAACTATATGAAATGGCAAAAAATAACAATGACCATCGCAGAGACTTAAATAGCAAAATGATGAACTTGATAGAAGCTAAGTGGATCAACTGCGAACATAGAATTAATTATTCTAGGAGTAACAAGAATCAAGTACATTTTTTTTCAAAAATAGTGAAAAGTGCAGATAACGTCCAGTGGACTAATGCCGTGGGAGGAAGTAAACACGTCTTTATTCTGACAGTTTTAACAATAATTGTGTTCGATAATGTCCAGGCAACTCTACCAATGTAGCCCCTGTACGGCTCCCCATAAACAAGGTCAGCTCTGCCTATCTTAGATAAAACTTGGAGAAACGGATGAACCTAACAATCCACTAATTTTTGAACATCTTGAAAGAAACTGATTACCTGGAGGAAAACCCGTGCGAATTTAGGAAGTACTTGATTATCCAGTCAGATCGCACGTGGGGCGGTAATTAATATTGGTCGCTGAGAGTGTGAACAGCAAAATTCCTGTCTGCGCCTTATCCCATTATGACGATGCCGTGCTGCACCCTGTCTCATCATTTTAATTAAAATCCTAGTCGTGTTACATAAAATGTGATTTGCATCCTGCATTTCACACCTAATTTGTACTCAGCACAGTCGTTCAAATACGGAACATAATGTAACTAAGGGTTTTGTTTTAAACCTGAGGCAAGTTATTGATCCCATGCACTCGCCATAAGAACGGATGAATAGAAACAGAAACCGAGGAATTATTCCGCCAATCAGCAAGATCGTGGCTAATCATGATCTATCTCACCTAATTCAGTGCCATACTTTCATATCATTTTTTAATATCGAAATGTCTACTGTCTGGTAATATCTATAAACGATACAGATTCCGGTATTGCATTAATGCATTGATTGAGCTCTTCAACCGTCTTTGACACGTCCAGCCAAAGTAATTCATATGACTCTTTCACAGGAAGCCAGCCAGAGATTGCGGTGCTGAAGTGTTCATCCAAGTGGTAAATTTAGTTCAATTTATTTTAATTTAAATAGAATTCAACGCTCACGGAGAGAAAGATAGACGCAATACCACGAGATATTATAGCTTTGGTCTAAAATCGAAAAGGGTTTATCAAAAAATCAACCGACTATTTTACACTACGCTAGCATTCCTTCAGGTGAACTAATTGAAAATAATCAACAAATAGTATTCGAAAATGTTACGACTGATGGAACGGCAAATACAGAAAGTATAATGCCAAAATAATAGTAGAAATTGCAATGTAGCGAGCGAAGATGAGGAAAGGGATATTTTTGGGGCGCAGGGCGCTTCGGTGGTCAGTTCGTCGTTTCCAGCCCGATCAAATCGCACGTAGCTGGTATGCAGAGGAACACAGTTGCACGATTCGGCCTCCAATAACCAGCCTTGATTCACAAAGATTTCCAACAGATATTCCACCGTCGAAAGTTCAACGAAAAGCTCATAACTGCCTTTTTCCATCTGATTATTTAAAGAAAGAAAACAAAACATTAGCAATTGAGACTGCAATATATCGAATGCTAAATGTTTCACAAAGCAACAATGTAAGAACAAGGCATTCGATTTGGTATCAATGGGCATCACTTCGAATCTGGATGGTCAGGGAGAAATGTATTTAGCATCTATGATCTTCCGTTTAATTTTTGATTAAACTAAATAAAGTCAAAGAAAGTCAAAGACAAATTTATTTGTCACATGCACCAACAGTGTACAGTGTACAGTGAAACGAATTTGCCATGCAACGATACGCTTAAAAAATGAACACACAATACACAATAGGATTTAACGTAAACATCCACGACAGCATTCTTCATTGTGGTGGAAGGCAACAAAGTTCAGTCAGTCCTCCTTATTTGTTCATCCGTGGTCGGGGCGATAAACCCTCCGTAGTCGCCGCTGGGGACGGCCTGATGTCCAGGCCAGCTCGTAGGGATCATCTAAACTCCAACATCGGTCGAACACATTCCACGGCTTGGAGTGCCCGAATCGGCACTTTCCTATCGGAGACCGCGGCTTCAGGATGTTATACGCCGCAGGCCGGCAGGCGGAGCTCTTCTCCGGCGATCCCCGGCAAGGGATTCCAGACTTCGGATGGTATGTCCATGCCACGCCCGCGGCTAGAAGCTCCGCAGGCCATAACCCTATCATGTCAAAGTCACCAGGCCAGCGACGGAGCATTCCTTTCAGGCGACCCCCGGCAAGGGTTCGCCCCTGCTTCGCCATGGATGAAGTCTACGCTGCGCCCGCTGCTGAAGATTTGGGCCCGACTCCGGGAAAGGCCGCTCCAATCCAAGCTGCCAGGCCGCGAGAGGGGAGGCGGAGAAGCGACATGGAAAAAGACACACCGAGAGAAACCAAACCAAACATTTGGACACACCAAAATAAAATCGGAATACCGGACACGCTGCTGGCAGGGCAGCCGACTCGGCCGCTGACCCGAACTCCATCCCCGCGGGCCTCCAGCAATGACTCTACCAACCCCCGCCACTCCACCGCCCACGCTGCAGACTCTCACACCACGAGGTCCGAATGTGGTGGGTCCTAATGGTCCCCTCAACACAGGGAACCTCAATGGGTGTTCCGCTGGATCTTCCCCTTCCCCCCTGTACCATGTGACACCAGACCCCCCCCCCCCCCCCCCAGCCACACTATAATGTTCATACCCCCCTCCATTCTGACTACCCACCACCCCCCTACCAGACATCGCCTCGGCCTCCGTCCACTAACCTGCCACCATGAACTCAGGATACTGAGTTGGATGATGAGCCATGATCATATTGAATGGCGGTGCAGGCTCGAATGGCCGAATAGCCTACTCCTGCACCTATTTTCTATGTTTCTATGTTTCTATGAACGGGGTCCTGATTGGGGATGATCAGCCATGATCACATTAAATGGCGGTGCTGGCTCGAAGGGCCGAATAGCCTACTCCTGCACCTATTGTCTATAGTTTATTGTCTATTGTCTCTCATGTATTGAAGGACAGCTCGTATATTTCTACCAGGGCTCCCGCAATCTCGTCTTTAGTTTTCCGCAATGTCCTTGGATTTACCTGATCAGGCCCTAGAGATTTGTCTACATTCATACACGATAGTACTTCTTCCACGTTAATACGCACTGCTCTCAAGAGACTTCAATTGACTTCCGCAAGTTCCTCCATCCTGTTGCCTTTCTCCTCGGTAAATGCAGAGCAGAAATACTCATGAGGACCTTGCCCATCTCCTGTGGCTCCACAGGTGACCGCTTTGATTCATGGGAGGTCCCATTCTCTCTCTAGATATCCTTTTCCCCTTTATGTATTGATAAAATCTAAAAGGATGTAATTTGTACCCTACATCCAGGCTACTGTTCGGAGGCCTGTATATATCTCCCATCGTGGTATTTTTACCCTTGCAGTTTATTAACTCAACCCACAAGGCTTCGACACTTTCTGGTCCTGTCGCCTGTTGACAAGGCTTGCATTGCATTCCTTACCAGCAGAAACACTCCACACTCTTTGCCAACATGCCTGTAGCTTTTATAGGATGCAATAGCTCAAACGATAGATTGGTTAGTTGACACGATTCTAAACATATCAGTCATCTTTATATCGTATAATTTCGAAATGATGTGTATCCCTGCGTGCTCATTTCTCAGCTCTGATCCATTTTCGAACATGTGATGACAACAATTTAGTATCGACCAATTTCTGATTCCGCTATAAGCTCATCCATCTGATATAGACACAAATTTATTCGGTATAACCCAGCACCCGCAGTTCCTTTCTACTCATCCACATTATTCCGTTTACAGCGTGCATGAAAATTAACACATTTAGTGCAGTACTCCCTTCCACTCTTCTCAATGTTTTTGCCAATTTAGTTGACCATACACTCTTATGGGAATTTCTGGGCACACACTCGTAATGTACATCCGCAAGATATATCATGCGTAAGGTATATCGCACATGATCATCTTTCCATTAGACTGTCACATCAGTTGTGTTTGGTTATAGTTTTCTTCTCACAGAAACGTTTACCTACAAGATTGCTATCGGGAAAAACACTTCAATCATTGTTGTAAAATACAGATCAGGCGGAAGAGGACTGGTATTCTGGAATGCACTTTCCCTGTTCCCAGCAGTCGAACTGCGAGGGAATGAAACGATAAAAGCAATTGACGGTAAGGGAATTAGCAATATACTGCTAAGTCAGCGATTCACGAAGAGGCAACACCAATAATGTGAATGGTTTGATCAAAGAGACAATATAACTTTTGTAACTCACCATTAGCCACAGACTGTCCATGTCGCTCTGTGTTAAAACGTGTGAAACAAAACAAATTATTTATTTTCTGGTAGTTTAAAGACGATAAATAATATATCGACAGCAATATTTTCCTCTCGTTTACCTTTCTGACACTGCCATAACTCTACTTCTGGATGAAGCATAAATGAATATAATCACCACAATCGTAGCTGCGAACGTTTTAAGGTTTCAATGTTTCAAGGTCAGTTTATTATCACATGCACCAATTAACGTAGAGTGAAATTCAGACTGTGATTGGTCAGTCATACCAATAAAGAACAACAAGACACCCAAATTTATTTTTAACACGAACATCCACCACAGCGACTCCCCCACATTCCTCACTGTGATGGAAGGCAAAGAATAGTTAAATCTTCTCCCCTTCTTTGATCTCCCGCGGTCGGGGCCCTCGGATCTTCCGTTGTCGGGGCGATCTTGGCTCCCGCAACCAGAGCTCGAGCCCTCAGCATCGCGGGATCAAGCTACCGCATCGGGCGGATCACAGCTCCCCGCGCCGGTCGCTCGGGCTCCCGAGTCGGAGCTTCTCGAAATCAGTCACTGCCCGAGACTGCGAGCTCTTCGGTGATCATATACTTGGGGAAATTGATCGATATTTAGGCAGAAATAGTGTGCTCGTTATTTTATGAAATGAGAATTCACAATACCACGTCTGTTCGGGCGTATATTAAGTTTTCAGTCTATTGGACCATCGGGTCGAATCTGCGAAAATTAATTTAATCCCAATGTTTTAGCGTTCGCGCCCGTTGTAATTTAGAGACCTGTTGCGCACGTTGCGGCTACTCATCATCAAGCATTCAAGATGGAAAGTGTTGCAAATGTCATTCCAAGCCAGTGATGCGGATACGCAAATGAATAGAAAAGATTTATAGAGCAATTGGATTTAAACATCATGAAGGTTTAACCGGGCAACAATAAAAAAAAAAGTGTTTAAGAAGTAACTGCAGATGCTGGAAAATCGGAGGTAGACAAAAATGCTGGAGAAACTTAGCGGGTGCAGCAGCATCTAAGTGGTTGGCCAAGATATCGCCCCGACTATTCTGGTTGAAAATTACATAAAATGGTGCGTAAAACAATGTGTGTACGCGTTGTGATAAAGCGAGCAGACTGAAAAATGTCCACTGTGCAAAGAGAAAAAAAAACATAAGTGGGCTGCCTTTTTCTGTAATTGTTAGTTTATCATGCCGTGATTTTCAATAAAATAATTATCGAAAGGTTTCGCTCGCAAGATGTAAGTGTAATCACTGTTATGATCCCAAAGCTATTTGAATGTTCGATATTAATCAGCCAGTGGTATTGCATTGAAATTTGTCAGTGGAATAAATGAAAAATCGCAATGGAATACGACGGATTCTCAAATACAGCATTATGTGCGGAATTCATGGGCATGAAATAATTGGAGACCTCAATGTCACGTCTCCCAGGCAAAATAGTGCAAGAAGTAGGAAAAAACGAAAGACGCATTTATTCGGGTTTTCATCCTCGAGCGCTTGTTTTAGTAACCGTTCCATTGGATTATATATTCTTGACTCCAATGTGATATGAAAGATGCAGTATATGTCCCTGGGGCAGCATTCCGCCGTTTATACAAATTCGTACGTTAAGTTTCATCCGGGTTGACAAGTTTCATGCGCGGGTTTTGATGTCAGTGGCCAAAACTGATCGGCATCATTCCTTTTTCAGTTGCATGCATAATCTGTGCCGCAAGGTAATAATTCGTAGCTGAGTAAATAATAGTAAATCCGATTAAACAATTGCGGAAAATTTGAATAGTAAGTTTAGCTGAGAGTTTAAGTTTATAATTGTCACGTACAGTTTACGGTGAAAACTTCCGCTTTGTCTGCTATCTAACCACGTAATACAATACAGTACATGGAAACATTCAAGAAAAAATAAAATGCATTTGGTAGAGTAAATGGAAAGGCACGGAGTACATGAAATACTTCGCTGCATTGTAGCGCACCAGTTTCAGAAACAAGGTGCAGTCCGCAATGAGAAATATTGAATTGGACAGTACCCCAGCATATGGTAGGGCCGTTTAGAAGACCGACCGCAGACGGGAAGAAGTTTTTCCTGAGTCTGGTTTTGTGCGCTTTTAATCTTCTGTATCTCCTGTCCGACCGTGACGGAGATAAAAAGGGAAAGATTGTGGTGGTGTAAGTATTGATTACGTTGGCTACTTTCCCAATGTAGCGGGATTTGTGGATGGAGTCCGTGGTGAGGAGCCCGGTCCTGGGTTGACTGAGCTACATCCACAGCTCTTTCCAATTGCTTGCGGACTTGGGCAGAACTATTCCCAAAACAAGCTGTGAGGCAATATGTATGGTGTACATGATGTGCGTGTAGTAGTTTGAAGAAGACATGCCTAAATTCTTCAGTCTACTGATAAAGTAAAGGCATTGGACCACGCCATATCGTTGGCAATAATTAGGTCAAGGGATATGAAGCTCTGAAATATGTCCACTTTCCAAATATTGGTATTGATTTTAGCATGTACTCCGCCACGCTTCCTGTAGTTGAGAACGAGCATAATTTTTGCTGACGTTGAGAGAGAGGCTGTTGTCCATTCACCAATTTACTATATTCTCAATCTCATTCGTGCACTCCGATCTCGTAATAATTCCTGATCCAGGCCCACCATAGTGGTGACATCTACAAACCGATTTGGTCGTGAAGTCGCCAGTATATATGGCGCATTGTAATGTCAGAGAACGCATCCTCGAGTGTGTAGATTTGTGCGCGCGCATGTCTGCGTGTGTGTGCATAGCTTCAGAGTTACCTGCATTCTTTAGAGCCGCCCTCATCTTTTTCATTTCTGAAACGTGCATAATAATGAATATTTACGTCGCATTTCTCAGTTTAATATAACCTGAGGTGTAAGTACTGCAAGGTAGTATAATAGTTTGCTTATTATTCGAACAATCTTTTGTTTCCATGTTCGCATCATACTGGGCTAGTTTGTTATTGAACGGCCAAACGGCTAAACAGCAAAATGGCTACCTGGATGAAGCATGCATGATACCATTAAGATTGTTAGCAGCCTAATATCCTGTTCTGACTTAACTCCCCGGAAGCATCTAGGACCGTTTCACACAGCTGTCTCACATGACATTTTTCGGACGAATTATTGCATCGCAAACCATTAGTTGTGACTTCAGGACTTTTTTGTTCTGAGTTACCAAACAGCATTTTGCGTTTGATGGAAATCAATGGATATGTAGAATTACATTAAAGCACAGACAATTTGTCATCAATCAATAGACAAGAAACGTACAACATTGTTGGGGTGGAAGATTGCAACCTTCACGTGGTCCACCCTGTTTCGACTAATGTAATCAACTCGACGTGCACAAACGGAAGATCAAATAGAGCAAGATGTCCTACAACTTTAGGCTTTGCACGCCACACGAAAGAAGAGAAGTACAACATTGTTGTTACTCGCATGACATTGTACAATTAAATTGTGATTTCTAAATGTACAGTCATTTGTTAAGTTGTTCTACACGTATTCATGGTTTCCATTAAAATGTCGTCGAGGATATCATTATGTTTGTCAGCGGAATTTTCCCGAAATGTGTTTCCTTTACATCCACGACACTCTAAGTGTTTTATTTATATTTTTCTGGATCCTGAAACCATGAGCCTCGGTTGATTTACCATTGGTCAAGCTGAAATTGCGCAGAACTGTTATTATTCCCAGATATATATGTCAAATATGTTTCTGCCATAGTGACCACAAAATGTTGTGCCAAACCTTGATCTGTTATTATTCCGTGTGGATTAATATATTCAAATCCCATACACGAACAACGCCCAATTCCTACGCGGCTTTTATATATACGTCATATGTGCAATGTCTGAACGCCCAGACAGAAGAAAAAATTAAGATGTATTCGCCTTGGTCTTACTTACCTTCCCGACAATGTTTTAAAAGTTCTCCTGTAAACCAATTTTCAAAGAAAAAGACACAGGATTTAAATCACGATACTTATTCTGAATGTGTGCTTGCGTATTGCAACTCATGGTACTATGATCCTTCACGAAGCAAAATCAGTTTACAATGGCGTAGGAATTATCACATTGTGACTCAAACGTTTCTGATATTTCCGGCCCCCCTTATTTGGTGATCGGGATGTAAACCAACTGACCCCATCGTATATATCCACTCTGTTTCAAGCAGTTTTTGTTAAATTGTAGGTTTACATCACAACCAAAGAATTACGTTGACAGCGACTTGTGTACCTACTCTGTCGAGACTGGGCAACATTATCGCGCGTTACTCTTAAAATGTACCCACACATTCAAATTAATGCTGCCATTGGATCGTGGGCAATTACGAGGAAGCGCCAGAAAACGCAGTTATATCGCGTAAGCTCACAGGTGATATTACAGAAGCGGTACTTTATTTGCAATAGCTCCAACGATGGATTGATTATTTGATCCAATTCGAACAATATTCGTTATCATTATCTCGTTTAATCTTCGTGCCAATACGTATATGTCGTAGTTGAGGACCCGGAAATAATCAATGTCAGGCAAATCGCTCTCTTCCCCACCTGCTTTTTTTAAAGCATAGGTCAGTTCTTCAATTTCTATGACGAAAAAACAATGAACAGTTGAATACCCCAATAACAACATTTTTAAGTTGGCAGGAGCAGAAGCAGAAGCAACATCGGTTACACATTTAAATACAACGTTTGTTGTAATTGGCGTACGTTTTAAATACCATTGGAGAGTGAACAGATAACTGTCAATCATTAGTCCATGTGTAGGAAAGAACTGAAGATGCTGATATAAACCGAACACAAAAAGCTGGAGTAACTCATCGGGACAAGCAGTGTCTCTGGAGAGAACGAATGGGTGACGTTTCGAATCGAGACAAAGAAGGGTCTCGACGCGAAACGTCACCCAATCATTCTCTCCAGAGATGCTGCTTGTCCCTCTGAGTTACTCGAATTTTCTGTGCCTATCCATAAGTTCATCATTCACAATCACCATGGTACACGATGCCTGGAATTCACGCCTCTGTTCGCACTTAACAACCAGAAGGTAAGCGTATCATGATACCGCTTTTGACTCAATACCGCTTTTCAGTGTGCATCTAAGAATTGTTTAAAAACTCCAAACGGAAATAATTTTGCAGATTCCTAAACCGCTGGCCAAAAGGTAGCATGTATGAACTGTGCAAATTAGAAACGAACATATATAACCCTAACCTGGTAAATAACCAGTCAGCAGAAAAACAAATATGATCTCGTGACTTGAGCCGGTTGTAGCAGCTGCTGGTCACCCACTCACAACGAGATGCTATTCTTTAACTATTTGCGATGAAGTCAAAGTCCACAGATCATGTATATTGATTTCGCCCTGTTCAATGTTTAATCGGATCGGTCGAACCATTCGATGATAATGAATCAATTCCTAGATAATTTTCAGATAATCATATCTATATACTTTTAAAACTTTGTGTGCGTGTGTGTGTGTGTGTGTGTGTGTGTGTGTGTGTGTGGTGTGTCATTTTGCATGTGAAACGTATCTGCTCGAAAACCAGACGCAAAAACGCGGAGATTTTTACATATTTCGGTAGGGATTGAATTTATGATTTCAGACAACCACTCCTCTCTAAATGTGGTCAATTATTTCCCCAGATTTTGAAGAAAGGTGTTCACAAAACTCACTTTAAAAACAATAATCGCCGCATGTCAGCTGCTGACGTCACAATGCCCACATGCCCACCAATCGAGGCCCACCTGCCTCCTGACCCCGCCCCCACCTCTGTGAATGAATGCAACTGCTGTCAACGCGTATGCGCTGTTTTCCACGAATCAAGTTACGCCCCCACCCCCCTCCCTTTATTCAAAACGCGCAGAAAGAACGAGCGTTCTGCAGATCTGGAGGTCACCGCCGCTCGCTCACAGCCGCCCGCTCGCGCACAACCGCCCGGTCACCGGAGGCCACCGGCTTGCGTCTGAATCATCTCCGTTTGCCCTGCCCGATGGTAGAACATAGCGGCGGCGGCCGTTATCGTCGCGCGGGGCACGTGATGAGAAGGTGGCCCTCGCGGCCATTACTCCCTCTGGGAAACCTGCCCCGGGCGCAGCGAGTTAAACCACGCCCCTCCCTCATTCCCGCTGCAAACCGAACGCGCTGCCTGTCGCGCCGCTCGCAAGTCCTTTGGAAAAAAACCTTGCGAACGGGCAAGCGAGCATTGAAAAAAACTTTGCGACCCCCCTCTCTCTCCCCCACCTCCCTCACTTCCCCTCTCTCGCTCCCTCTCTCTCTCTCTCTCTCGCTCTCCCCTCTCTCTGTGTCTCTCTCCCTCACCCCTCCTCTCTCTCTCCTTCCCCCTCTCCTCTCTCTCGCTCCCCCCCTCTCTCTCTCCCTCCCCCTCTCTCTCTCTCTCCCCGCTCTCTCTCTCTCCCCCCCCTCTCTCCTCTCTCTCCCTCTCCCCTCTCTCACTCCCCTCCCTCTATCTCCCCTCCCTCTATCTCACCAATCCCTCTCTCTCTCCCCCTTCCTCTCTCCCCTCTCCACTCTCTCTCTCTTCCACCCCCCCCCTCTCTCCCCTATCTCTCTCACCACTCCCTCTCTCTCTCCCCCTTCCTCTCTCCCCTCCCCCCTCTCCACTATCTATCTCTTTCTCCCCCCTCTCTCCCCTATCTCTCTCCCACCTCTCTCTCCCATCCCCCCCTCTCTCTCTCCCCTATCTCTCCCCTCTCTCTCTCCCTCTCTCTCCCCTCTCTCTCCCCATCTCTCCCCCACTCTCTCTCCCCCTCTCCCACTTTCTCTCTCCCTCTCCCCCTCTCTCTCCCCATCTCCCCCTCTCCCCCTCTCCCCCTCTCCCCCTCTCCCCCTCCCACTCCCTAACACTCTCTCCCCATCCCCCTCTCTCTCCCTTCCCCCTTCTACTTCCCATCCCCAATCTCTCCCGCATCTCCCCCTCCCTCTCGCCGCTCCTTCCTCTCTCCCCACCCCGTCTCCTTCCACAGCCCTCTCGCACACTCCCCCCTGTGTGTGTGGGGGTGGTTAGTACGCACGTGAAGCCGCAGCAGCCGCCCCCACCCCCCCCCCCCCCCCCCCCCCCCCGCAACTAGTAATAACTTAAAAATGTACCTGCTGATGTTTCAATAATCTGACTTTCTGCCAATGGAGCGATTAAATAGAGGATTAAATAGAGGAGTGAAACATTGTCTTTTATACCATCACTGAAGCATTCTGTGGATATGTATTTATCTTCATATTTGTGGAATTATTTTTTTCTGCCACACGGCAATGATACAGTCGCTAAAGTAAAGATAATGCATAAACAGCCCTTAACCACCGCGAGGATGACTTTACAATAGTCGCAATCACAATCCACGGGATATGTTCGCAGGGATATTTGCCAAACACGCGCAGGTGGGACTGCCCAGAGTAGGTGAATGGATGACCAGAGGACATAAGTTTCAGGTGAAGGAGAAAAGATTGAATAGGAATCTGGGGGGTAACATCTGTAGACAAAGTGCGGTGGATATATGGAACAAGCTGCCAGAGGAGATAGTTGAGGCAGGGACTCTCTCAACATTTTCTCACAGAGAGTGGTGAATCTGTGGAATTCTCTGCCTCAGAGGGCGGTGCAGGAAGGTTCTCTGGATGCTTTCAAGAGAGAGCTAGATAGGGCTCTTAAAAATACCGGAGTCAGGGGATATGGGGAGAAGCAGGAACGGGGTACTGATTGGGGATGATCAGCCAAGATCACATTGAATGGCGGTGTTGGCTCGAAGGGTCAAATGGCCTACTCCCGCACATATTGTCTATTGTCCATTGTCTATTAAGAAGCAGTTAGACAGTTACACGAATAGCACAGGTTTGAAGGGATATGGACCAAATTCTAGCAGGTGGGACTAGTGTAGCAGGAATATGTTGGCTGGTGTGGGCAAGTTAGACCGAAGGGCCTGTTTCCACAGTGTATCGCTCCACGCATCTGTGACTCCATGACTTACGTATTCACTTGATGATATGTTCACGTAAATATATATTTGTTTCTTATATAACAGTGTAGAGTTTATATGATGTTAAAATCAATCATAATTAATTAACTACAATACTCTAGCACGAGAGCAGTATATTTTATGGATTTAATTCTGGCTTGTAACACTTTCTCATCTCTCTCATTGTTGCCTGGTCTGAAGGCAGGTAAAGCGTATGTTATAATCTATTGATCAACAGTTAGGATAGGAACACAATAGGAAAGAAGCTGAATCAGTTGTTCGGAATGGTGGTGCTTGCACAATTTGATAGCGGAGAACACAATCACCCAAACTAGTCCCCACCAGCTAGCCGGGGACTCATCCTCCAGTCTAATAATGTGTAATCCTGAAGCACATTCCCTCACACATACCAACAAACATCCATAATTCTGCAAAGTCCAACGGTATGGCATAATCTAACGTTAGTTTCTGTCCACAGTGGATTAGTGTCATAGATTAACGCTATATGAAAATAAATATAGTTCGGACGCCAATCTAATTCAAGCTAACATGGAAGAAAGTTCTCCAAAGTGTCGTTAAAATTTGATAGAATAGGCAATCGTACTGGTTTAATCGATTCGTCAGTTTCCGTTCCACATCCACTACCCATGACAGCTGCACGCCCTCTCCCCTGCAGAAACATACAAGCGGTTACCGACCCGCCCTCCTTAAGCAAGCACGCTGCAATTCGTTCCGAAACACTCCACTTTGAAACACAATGAGTATATCACCAATGAGTGTTCACACTGACATCCTATTTTATCCTCACCTTCGGCTTTGCAGATTCCTTTTTGTTCTAAATAAATAGTTAATAGTAACGTGAGTAATTAACGTTTACAATATTGGTTGGTGTGCGATATAATTAAATTCAGTTCGGTGACACGATTTTCTTGCGCTAATGTCTGCTTTACTTTCGCTTACCAGTTGTTCATTGTATGTTTCTAAAACTATTTGGCGCAACATTACCAATAAATAGCATCTGCAAGCACACACACACACACACACACACACACACACACACACACACACACACACACACACACACACACACACACACACACACACACACACACACACACACACAAACACACACACGTACGTACATACATACATACATACATACATACATACATACATACATACATACATACATACATACATACATACATACATACATACATACATACATACATACATACATACATACATACATACATTCATACATATTCACGATCTATTAAAGATATAATCTCGATATATTAGAGATAGCGGGAGACTGATAGTATATTCTATCATATACCTCAGCTTGGTACGGATCATTCAATACTACTGGTTTACCTATTGTCGGTGAATTTTCGCACAGTATAGCTCAGTGGTGCTGACATTTTTCACGCTTACTTGATTGGAATGTTTCGGTTTTGTTCAGTGAAGTGGTGTTATTTTGTGATATATGCCGCTAACCATACCTCGTTAAGCTATTAATACTCGCAATGTGGACATGATTAGATAATATGTCCTGGTATGCTAAACTTACAAAATTCTTAAGGGGTTGGACAGTCTAGATCCAGGAAGATGTTGGGGAAGTCCAGAACAAAGGGTCACTGTTTAAAGATAAGGGGGAAATCTTTTAGGACCGAGATGAGGAAAATATTTTTCACACAGAGTTGTGAATCTCTGGAATTCTCTGCCACAGAAGCTAGTTGGCTATATTTAAGAGGGAGTTAGATGTGGCCCTTGAGGCTAAAGGGATCAGGTGGGTATGGAGAGAAGGCAGGCACAGGATACTGAGTTGGATGATCAGCCATGATCATATTGAATGGCGGTGCAGGCTCGAAGGGCCGAATGGCCTACTCCTGCACCTATTTTCTATGTTTATATGTTTCTACGAGAGGCTATCCTACCCGGCACGCGTTCTCATTCTGTCTTCAAAGTTGCCTCATTATAGCTTAGGGGACTTGATACGTTCAATATTAATTTAGCATTGCCACTGCTATGAACTCAAATCAACAGATTTCTCCAAATGTGATTCAGTGATTAATTGTGCCCCATACCTGCATCCTTAAGATCATTTCTTAGTTGTTCCACTTCTTTAAAAAATAACGTAATTAAAATTGAATGACTTGATTCTTTTAATACTTATTGTTTTCGGCATTTGTACTGACTTTTCTCCCTTTTCTCCCATCGGCCCATCTCAGCAACTGTCAATACCTCCACGATTTTGTGTCCATTTTTTTTGGCAACTGTGCACGATTTATGCTAATAATCTGGACGATGGAATTGATCGCTTCGTGGCTATGTTTGCGGATTATACAAAGATACGTGAAGAGGCAGGTAATTTTAAAGAAGCTGGTAGTTTGCAAAATGAATTGGACAGGTTGGGAGCGTGGCTAAAGGAGTGGCAAATGGAATACAGCGTAGTAAAGAGTACGGTCATATAGTTTGGTAAGAAGGAATAAAGCCCAGAAGACCATGACCAAGAAGCGCAATTAGGCCATTTCGCCCATCAATCCAGCTCCGCCATTGAATTATTTTGATCTATTTCCCTCTTAAGCCTATTCCCCAGCCTTCTCCCGTAATATTTGAGGACTTTATTAATCAAGAACCTAATAATCTCCGCTTTAAATATACCGACTAACTTCGCCTCCATAGCAGTCAATGGTAATGAATTCCAACAATGCACCACTCTCTGTCTAAAGGAACCCATCCTCATCTCCATTGTAAATGTACTTCCTTTTAGTCCGAGTCCTCGTGCCATAGACTCTCCCACTAATGAAAACGTCACATTTACTCTTCCTGGGCCTTTCATTATGCGGTAGAATTCAATGAGTTGCCACGACATTCTGCTAAACGCCAGCGAGTAGACTACAAACATCAAACGCTCCGCATACGTTAAACAATAATCCTCGGGATCATTCTCGTAAACATCATCTGGAGTCCCTAGATGATCAGCAAGGCCTTCCTCCGATATTGGGCCCAGTATTGTGCTCCCAATATTCTAAATGTGGTCTGATCCGCGCCTTATGCAGCCACTGCCATACATCTTTGCATTTATATTCTGGACCGTTCGAAATTATTCCTAGCGTATGATTTGGCTTCCTTACCATAGGCTTAACCTGCAAATTAACCTTTTTGGGAATTCTCCACCAGCACTCCCAAGTTCATTTAGACCTCTGATTTCTGAATCCTTTCCCCATTGGGAAAAAAAACACTTTACTACACGGTGTTTCATTTTTCACTTCTTTGCACACTTTCCCAACCTGCCTAAGCCCTTTTGCAGTCTCCCTGATTCCTCAGCACCACCTGCCCCACGTGTCTTCGGTACGAACAAATCAGCCCACATCTCGAGTATCTGAGAAAAGATGAACTGAAGTTCGAGAGCGTCCAGAGGAGGCTTACATGATTGATCCCTACAGATGATTGAGTTGACGTATGAGGTGCGTTTGATTGCGTTGATCCTGTGATAGGTGGCGGTTGAAAGGACATGGGGGATTTAAATTAACACCTATTATAAAAGGCCTGAAAAGAGTGGACGTGGAGGGGGTGCTCCTATCAGTGGGATAGTCTAGGACCAGCAGAGCACGGTCACAGAATAAAAGAACGTGCCTTCATAATAGTTATGAGGTACATTTTATTTAGCCAGAGGGAGGTAAAACTGAGGTCAAGTCATTGGGGGGGGGGGGGGGGGGGGGGGGGTTAAGTGAAGATTAACAACTTCTGGATTCGTATTTTAATGTCATGGCTTGTTATCAAGTAACTCAACTATTATTATTTTCCATATTTATTTCAACAGATATTTGATTACGAGCGCCCAGGATTGACCGCTAGGCATTAAATTGTTCATGGTTTATTTCCTGTAGCTGAATTTGTCGTGAATCAGCTTCGCAGTATTATGCGAAAGCATAAAACGTTAAAATGCTCAATCAAAAAAGGGACATAAACGAATATTCGTGGAAATATCCGTGTTGCTGTTTTTCGACATAATTTCGCACTGTTACCATGAATGTTTAAGACTGAACAAAATCAGCTAAACTGTGCGTCATAGATCCATACAGGACGGAAGCAGGCTCTTCACCCCAAGTCGTACATGCCGACCAAAATTGTCCAAATAAGTTAGCCCCGTTTTCCCACGCTTGAGACAGATCCATCCAAACTTCCATTACGCGCTTACATGTCCAAGTAACATTTAAATAACGTGTCACAACTACCATCTCTGGCATTTTGTTCCACATACCCGACACCCTCTAAGTGAAATGGATACCCCCTGATTTTCCTATTAAATCCTCTCACACCTCTCGTCCCACCTTAAACCTGTTAGTGATTACCATGCCCTGGACGAAAAGTCAATATGCATTCACCTTATGTATTGCCTTCATGATCTTATACACATCTATAACATCACCCCCTCAGCTCCTGACCTCAATTGAAAAAAATCCCTAGTCAACCCAATATTTCCCTATTGCTCAAGCTCGAGTCCTGACAATATCCAGGATCTGCACTCTCTCTAGATTTACCGGAATTACTAGATATCGAGGAAAAACGAAGCATTATTTGTATGGATCTCCACATATTGTATTTGGTATATATCGCCGGAATATACGAAAGTACAGTGATAGTGATTTAAAAATATATATATTGTTACGTTACCTATGTTTTTCGCAAATAGTTCGGCATCTGCGTATGAAAAAAAAACAGTCGTTCTCTCGACTCATCTGTTTTCTCGTGTTATGTTAATGACAAACTTTGTAGTAATCTCAGTAAAATTGGATTAAAAAAAGGCAGGCGTTTCGCCTGTGTCCAGCATGGCATATCAGTGACGCTGCGGAATGATCTCCTGCCACTGGTGAATGGGTAGAACGTCGATGTCGTCAATGCTTCTTTAAGCGTCCACTGGATAAATAGACCCAGCGTGATAACTAATTGCAGTATATCGGTAATTGATTGGATAGTGAAGAAAAATATTTGGGGATATTGGATTGACGGGATCATTGTAAAACAGGTTTTTTATTGACATAGAATTTGGTGGCCGAAGTATGGATTATTTACTGGAATTAATCGAAAAATCGCTTTCAGAAAATACTCATATCCCTGTCTGACGAATAAATAATCTGAGTGTCGCTGGGGAAATGGTGTAAACGTTTTACAGCATAACCGATGAGGCAGCTTGGAGAGACTTGTGCTTTACTATGGTACCGGTGAATATTGTAACGGCATAAATTATTTGTTGTGTAGCACTTAACTGTATCTTCCAGCAGAGCAATAATTCTATCGCTACCAACATCAAGAAATGTTTCTTTATATTTTCTAACTGTTCTATTCTGGTAAATAACGTGCTTGTTTGCGGTGACATTTAATCAGGCCTGCTATTTTTCACTTCTGAGATTGTACACTTCATATATGTTTGTACCTGTCTGATATAATTACCCAAACAGGAACCATGATTACACATATTGAATGCGAATTATTATTAACGCTCTGAATTGTCTTCATGTTCTTTATGTTCAGTGGTATCGAGAAAAATGTGCAAAACTGAGCAAATAACTTTCGATTCGACGAAGCGTGAGTGACGCAGATAACCTGCTTGGCGGATCGTATGATGGTAAAGCGAAATTAAACGTCCAAAATATGCCACAGATTTATTCGTAAGTGGCAAAGTGACCGTGCTGCATGATGATCATCAATAGTACAACGGTGGTAACTGAACTCTTTTTTTCCCAAGGGAATCATATGCGTTATTTATAACTGCACCACTTCGTATATATCAGACTGATGTGGGGGTAGTGGGAGAAAGAAGGAGCGAAAAGTGGGAGATAGCTTTCTCCCTCTTTCCCCTCCCCTTCGCAGCTCTCCCAAAGCCCACTGTCTCCTCCTCTTCCTTTCTTCTTCCCGCCCACACCACCCCCACATCAGTCTGAAGAAGTGACTCGACCCGAAATGTCACCTATTCCTTCGCTCCATAGATGCTGACTCACCCGCTAGGTTTTTCCAGCATGTTTATCTACCTTCGATGTTTCCAGCATCTGAACTCTCTTCTTAAACATTCTGTGTAACATTGTCCGTTTGTGTTATGTCTGTACCGTTAAGAGACTGAATAAATATAGCTGCTCGGTTCATCCGTTTCCATCAGTGTATATCGATGGTGTGATATCTCCCGAATAAATAAATTGTGCACACATTTGGTATGCAAATCGAATATAACAAAATAAATGAACAAAGAGTATTAATTTTCTGACACGTTACATAACTGAAACCATATGTTCAACATTGTCCTTTGAAGAAGAACGGTCACTTCAATAAATCTATGAAAAATATATATCTCGAGACGAACACTAAAGATTTGGAAAAGCCAATTAAATGTATGACAATGTAATTGCCGTGCATTTGTAGAGCACGGTTGAATTATATTAATTGTTTGCTCTGTTTTAACTCAAATATAGAATATGAAATAAATTAGGGATATTATAAGATGCGAAGATCACAAAACAGAAGAAGATAATCAGCCTCAGAAGTACATAAACAATACACATTAAATAATAAGTAGGGGTGCGCTCAAATTTGAGCGTAAGCTAATGAGTGGAGGTTGAAGGTTTCTACAGATTTGTGTGTATAATTGCAATAGGGAAATCAAATGTTATCACGAAGAGTCCATAGCAGGGTAAATTATAATGGGGAAATAAAACAGTAGCAGACAAATTAAATCACGCAATGTTTCACAATGCACTGCTTCGCAGAAATTGTAGTCCATACTGCTGAATAAGTGTTTAGTCAGGCATGGGGCGAACTGAAACTACTATTGGTTTGAAGATGGTGTTAGTTTAATTCACAGGGAGGAAATACAGTAAATCTCAGCGAATCGAAGAATACACAAATAGTCACATTTCAAATTTCGATTGTCAAAGAAGAAACGGGCGTGCAAACGATTCTGGTGTCTCAGTAATTGGACTGGGTTCAATTTTTTTTAATGGTTTACAATCGCTTCTTTGTGAATGTCAAAATGCAGATATTAGGCTGCCCAGCACTGTATTCTGATTAGATGTCGGTGATTACCTTTGCGATGAAGCTGTTCTTCAAGTCCTATTAACATAAGCAACGAAGTATTAAAAGTTCACGGCAAAAACATACAGCTTCAAAAACAAAGCATAGAACAAATGCACAACCTACCTTCTTGACATAGTTGGAACTTCATCTCTGATGGAAACAACAGTGATCATATCAAGATCAATAGAAGATATGTAAACTGTTATCGCTGCCTTTCCGTAACTGTATCACATTGTATCAATTATACATATTTTAATCAATCATCCGGGGTGTGTTATGGCGAACATTACCACTTATTGATCAATCGCATTTGTCGAATACATCGCCGTGAGAAATATTTTGAAACGCGAGAGAATTATTGGTCCCTGCTTCTTCGGAGTACACTCGTGATGAAGTCTTGAAGTTACATCCTGCGAACATTTTAACGAGTATATGAACAGCCGCTACTGCGTACTTTGTTTATGTGCTTTTGAGGTGGTGTTATCAGCAGAAATGTGTCACTGGATACATGTGTTAAAGACAACGATTCTGGATTTCAGATGTATAAGAAAGAACTACGGATGCTGGAGAAATCGAAGGTAGACAAAAAAGCTGGAGAAACTCAGCGGGTGAGGCAGCATCTATGGAGCGAAGGAATAGGCGAAGTTTCATGTCGAGACCCTTCTTCAGACTGATGTCGGGGGGGGGGGGCGGAAAATACGAAAGCCGAGGCGGAGACAGTAGGCTGTTGGGAGAGCTGGGAAGGGCAATGATGGACAAAGCAAGGACTACCTAAAATTGGAGAAGTCAATGATCATACCGCTGGGTGGTAAACTACCCAAGCCAAATACGAGGTGCTGTTCCTCCTATTTGCGGAGGGCCTCACTCTGGCAATGGAGGAGGCCCAGGACAGAGAGGTCGGATTCGGAATGGGAGGGGGAGTTGAAGTGCTCAGCCACCGGGAGATCAGGTTGGTTGTTGCGAACTGAGCAGAGGCGTTGGGCGAAGCGATCGCCAAACCTGCGCTTGGTCTCACCGATGTAGAGCAGTTGACACCTGGAACAGCGGATGCAGTAGATGAGGTTGGGGAAGGTGCAGGTGAAACTCTGCCTCACCTGGAAAGACTGCTTGGGTCCTTGGACATCTCCCTACCGTTTCTAGACCTCACCATCTCCATCGCAGGTAACAGACTACCGACCGCATCTGTACCCATGATGAGGTGTTCAAACCCAGTTGCGAACTCGTGGTAATCGGTTAGAAACTGTCACGAAGCAAAATGTGCTGTACTTTTTTAGGGGAATCTCCAACAAAAAAAAAGTACGATTCTACTGCTTATTAGCCTCCCCTTCTCTAAAAAAATCATAGATATTTTCGACCATAGAAAATAAACGTACGTATATTTATTTGGTTGTTATGTCATTATAAGCAGTGCGAATATGTTTCAATGAATGTCATGTACATAACCACATGTGGCACATTGCACTTTCCTTTAATAATAAAATATTGCAATATTATACTCTGTGCAGACTTTCCTTTTTGCTGGATGACGGTGCAACGTAAATTCATCTCCATTTGACACGAAGGAATTGGGTTAATACTCACCTGAATCTTGAAGAGTATGTTTCAAATTAACCAAATCTAAAAATAGAGAAAACGTCACAGGTGTCGGTGGCTGGATGTTAGGTTTATTACTGAGCTGCAAGGCTTGTTGTTAAATTGCCGATTCCTGTTACCGTCGGCATTTTACGGGATAGTGTCATAGTATTAAATATAACGCCTTTTGGAATCAAATAACCAGGCATGGCGTTATATGGGAAATTGGTTGAAGAAGACATTTGGTGCACGCATTAAATCCCGAGATTCTTGTCAGTTTCCAGGTCTTGGTCTGGCTGAGGTCCTCTTGTTCTATAATTTTGTGGATAATAGCTATGGTGATTGTATTTCTTCCAAGCTGAACTTCAAAGGAATGCAACGAAGTTGTCGCATAATGGAAAAACACGCATCAGGGCATGAAGGTCATGCTCACCATATAATTGACTGGTTGATTTTCCACCAAGGGGAATGCAATTGTTAAACAATAAATTTGCCAAGATACCAGAAAGGAATCTCAGCGTTATTAACTGCATACATAAATTAGAATTTACATCCTGGTGTCGGCATATAACGGTTGAAGCCGAACATGTCACCAGCACCAACAGAATGGTTCAATAAAATAACACATTCTAACCACTGTTTTCCTCTGATGCGTGCAGCACACCAATTGCTGATGTGGGTTTGTTTTTCATTCGATTTGAAATATAAACATATATATTTTGTGGTGTTACACAACTTGGGAGAAAACGAGTTGGGCCTCTATCACCCGGCAATCTCCATAATATGTACTATTGTGGTCTTTAAATCTTTGCCATTGCATCTCCACTGTCAACCCTTTAAGTATAATCTGCCAGACTATCCTAGCCAATTCCCGTTTCATACCTTCAATGTCTCCTTTATTCAAGTTCAGGTCCCTAGTCTCTGTATTAACCGAGTCACTCTCCATCCTAATGCAGAATTCCACCATATGTTGCCCATGAGGCCTTGTATAACGACCCAAGGGAGATGCACAACAGTAATTCTTAATTCACTTCATACGATACGATAAGATACGATAAAAGCTACACAAAAACATGAAATTAAAAGTGAAAACAAAAAGAAAAAGACAAGGTTGCCGTGTGCAAAATGCCTTCACCGGAACAAACGAACTCAAGCAAACACAGCCTTATCTACTGGGCAGAGGATTCTAAACTAGAGTATAGATATATACTTACTTCATCCCGATTGCACAAACCGTCATAACCGTTCACCGATGTTGCTCATCAGTCACCACGCTATCTATTTCATCTAATATGTTCTTTTAGTACCAAAACCCACGGGCGCCTGACATCAATATGGATTTAACTCCTCTAACTAGGCTGGTAACACGCATGGATATATATATATATATGGATATATGGATATATATATATATATATATATATATATATATATATATATGGGTATAATGAGGACAATAGACTGCTCCGACAATAGGCGGCGCGAACGTGATGAAATTACCCGCAGTCTCACCGGTTTTGATTAGGGCAGTAATGAGAACAACAGGAGAATGAGCTACATTGCCTGTCTGTGTCGCATTACTGGTGTAACAAGGTGTTTGCATTAATTCCAAGTCGCGTGTATCATTATATTTCACTTATTTTGATTGTTGAGCGAAAATTAGATTGTGTTTATAGTGAATGAAAACGCTGTGAGATTCAGCATACAGCATGCGCGTTGACAACGTATGAGTTTATTTTGAATTCATTGAAAATAATTAAACGCAAAAGTATACTTGTTTGTTGAATTGATTCTTTAGATTGTACACTTTGGAGAAATAGCGCGAAGACATGCCGTTCGGCCCATGAGTCCGCGCAGAACAGCCATCACCCGTACACTGACACTATCCTACGCACGAGGGACCATTTACAATTTTGCCAAAGCCGATCAATCTATAAAATTGTAAATTTTGGATTCTGGGTAAAAACGGGAGCAAACGGATAACACCTACGTGGTCATAGGGAGAACATATAGAACATATCTGAACAGGCACCACCCTATGTCAGGATCGAACGCGTGTACTTGGCGCTGTCAGGGAGCAGGTAGGCCATTGTGCCGCCGTCTGCTGGTTCCCGGAGAATGTTGAACTAATGCTATAACAGGTGGAACAATGTGATACTGAATGAATCTGTTCCTCTACGGGAAATATGCTTGCTATATCACTTGCGTCTTAAGAGGCAGTATCACCTTCAGAAGTTGTGTGAGTTGTGTGAGGGTGCCCGACACATTCGTGTTTTGTTCTATGAACAATGTGTTAGAAGTGGAAATTTACTGCCTGATCTTCCTTTCTTCAGTTACGTTAATTACTAACTATGCTCTCTATTCTGTTCAATCACGAAATTGTGATGGACCGGATCCGGAACAATGACGAGGGGAAGTATAGAAATGATATAGAGAAGTTACTAACTTGGTGTTAGGACAGCAACCTGCCCCTCGATGTCATCAAGACAAATGAGCTAGTTACCGACTTCAGGAACCGAATACATGCCCAAGCCAGCATCACGGCTGCCGAAGTCGAAATGCTTGAGAGCTTCACATTCCTCGGCATTTAGATTACCAGTGAACTGCCGTGGATATATTTTATTTATTTTATCAATGCGTCGCCATTCCGTTCCTTACACAGTCTTCAATTGTTTGGTAGTTAGAGAGCGCGGGATATGTAATATTAGAACATTTTTGCATGCTCGTGTGCAGATACAGTGTCAGAAGAATTTAGGAATTGATATTAGGCACGAACAAATCATTGTTTTACAGTAGCATAAGGTTGTTTTAAGGAGTAAATTGAATATAAATCGGTCAGAGACTGCTGCGAGGGGCAACTCCAATAAATTTTATCTCATATATTTTGGCCGAAGAATACGAACTGATTTTTCATACTTGCCTTCGTCACATTGTCCTTGTTGCCTTTCTGAGAAGCATTAAAGAAAAACAAATCGTTGCACAACTGCAATGTACACTTGCATCAAAGTACCGCGGTTTACACGCAATTCACTAACTTTCGACGTCATTGCTTGGGTTTAGTCCCATGCAACGGCCGTTAATAATTGTGAAATCTGGTTTCATTGGAAGTTCAAATTTTGTTGTTCTGAAAAGCCCCAAAAAGCTAAAACGACGTACATGTCTGTGTTGAAAACCTGCCCCCTCACACACTCCAATCCTTTGGTCGACAGTCAGTTTTAGAAAAGCGTGATGTTCAACATCCTTCTATTCGTTTCCTTGAAGCCAATCTGCAGATGAAATGAAGATATCCGATTGACGAAAACTTGCATTAACTAATTTAATTATCCTGCTTGCGTACGGGAATAGTCTTATTTTTTAAATATATATCTTCAGTTGCTTGGAAGGCACAGCTTATGGTTTTACGAAATTTAATTGTGCGGAGATGTATGCCCCGTAAAATAATGATGTAGAGCGATAAGGATTTAGATTTTGGCCGCATTTGCGGATTATCATGTGTTATTCGTTTCCTCCTCCAAGCTAAAATTTCAATGCATTTTTTTTGACATTTTGTTCGGAAGAAATGTCAATGTTCAATATCCGTGGTTGGAAATGCCATTATTGGTTAAGCATACATAGCATATAAAATAAAATTGGTTGTACATTAGCTCGAATAAAAGCGTTCAATAAAAACAAGCAAGATCGACTAGGTGCTTAATCCCAATCGTATGCAAAGAAATGCGACATGAATTTGTCCGTCAAGATTTATCCTGCAATTCAGGATGTTATTATAATCTGTGACTCCGTTTCCTTTTCTGCAGGTACCAGATCATATCCGTCCAGCTGTAAAGCAGTGGAAATTTACATGCTGTCACATTTATGCTCTCCGTTCGAGAGTACATATTTAAAGCACGCTTACTTGCAATATCTAGATCTATTTTCAGTGTATCGATTACTGTAAAAGAAACAATGATTCTTTGTTGATATTTGTTGCTTTAAAAAAACTAGCAAAATACATCGACTGTAGTACAGTTCATCTACTTCACAAATAGTAGGTCCGCACTTTTCTGGATATCCATGAACGGATACAAAAGGCTGGGTGCAAAGAGCTTCAAATATTTCCTTGGTTGTACAGAAGGTTAAATGAGAAAGCAAACAATAATTTGTCTAAGTTCTCAGTGGCATACTCAGGTAAAACAAAGCAAAATAATATCAGTGTTCTGAAGCAGATTGCGTGTAAAATAGCATAATGCGAATACCAGGGGGATGAAGAAGTTAAATAGAACAATGGGAAACGGACAGATTATTCCTGGAAATGTTTTTTCATAAAAACACAATGGATATGTAATAGTGCAGGTGGAAATCGCATGATTATTACCAGAATAATTGAGTAGCAAAATATAATATACATTATCTTAGAGTCAGACCAGGAAGAATAATCGAATGGCTATTGCTGTGGCACCTCACAATTCCAGTCTGCACGCTCCTTCTTCGGCGTACAACGGTAAAGGTGGCGAAAAGGAGAGAGCCTCATTTATGATTCCGCGGGAAAGGTTTAACGTAGATCGGAGGCATATTTTTGCTTCTGAGTGAATTGGTATTCTATGTTGGAATGGCTATGGAGATATCTATGGCATTTCCGACAGGATAGTTGATCTGGAGAATAACAGAATTATAGATTATGGAAACTGCTGCAAACTACTGTAAGGTCTAGGCAGGTCAAACAGTATCTGTGGAAGAAAAGCCAGTTCAACAAAAGGGAAAAAGTAAACTAAACGTGCACGTTCTCATACACGTGTTTGCTTTTCATATTTGGTTGAGAAATGCTCTTTTCATGAGCAACATTCGCAAATGAACTCGGGCTTCAAGTATAAAAGATATTCCCCGAAATTACAGTAGGGATAAAGATACATAGAAACCTACATGTATTACAAATTAAACAAATCTCACAATTAGAACATTTCTTCGAAGAAAGAATGAGCTGTATAAAATGGGATGATAGAATCTCTTCAGATTCCTTGCTGGTACTTTCATTGAAGTCATGATTGTATGGCTTCATCACCGGCATTTCTAATTTATCAGTAGATAAATTATTCCAGAGGAGGTAATAACCTCTTTGAAAAATAATTTCTACGTGGATGATTGCTTACAATCCATGTCCACTGAGCAAGAAGCCATTCTACCAGTAGAACATCTGACTTCCCTTTGCAATGAGTGAGGATTCACACTTTCCAAGTGGATCAGCGACAATTGTGAAAGTATTCCACTAGATGATAGAGCCAAAGAAACCAGAGAGTTGGATTTGGACAGAGGCAATCTGCCAATGCAAAGAGCATTGGGAGTTACTAATGCTGCACAATTGAAATATGTTAACACAGAAGAAAATCTTGCGGATCAAGTTTCCAGAGAACTGACAGCGAACCGCTTCTTAAGCGACAAGAGTTGGATCAATGAACTAGAGTCTCTCTGTAAGCCTGACAGAGATTGGCCAAAGCTTGAGCTGGGATTTGAAATCTCTGCTAATGATCCGGAAATTAAATCAAACCTAATGGTGAACATTATTGCTAAAAAATCCTGGTATTCTTGTGAAGGATTTTCACATTTCAGCATTACTGTTACAACACATCCATTGTTGATCGGACATGGAAGAAGACGTCCCTGCTATCAAAGCTTTGGACTTTTATGTTTTGGACTATATATTGGGTAACATGCCTGATTTTAAGGGTTTGGTGCGCACAGTACGACTTTAAATTAAAACCACTGTTTTAATAAGATCAATAACCTAGTTATGCTTGCTTCTAGAAGAAGAAAGTGAAGATGGAAGAGTTGATGAAGAATTCTGATTGCGGATATATAGTGCGTGCTATTTTTCCTCATTAGTATGGTGGTTAGTATCCCCACCTGTCACGCGGGAGACCGGGGTTTAATTCCATGACGAGGAGCCACGGGGTTCAATTCCCTGATTTTTTTGCTTTTGATAAGCTTTCATGGCTACTTTTTTGATGTTTATTAATAATTGTCTCGCGACATAATCGGAACAATTAGGGGCCGGTATGAAATGGCCATTTGGCTTGTTTTGTGTGCCGTTGATTATGGCATGTGTCTTTAAATTTTAGACTGCCCATTATTATGTGGGTGGGATTTATGATGTATTCTAGGGCGTGTTTGGAGCTAAGTTTCTAGCGCAGAAGCTTAGTTTTTAGTTCAGTTTTGGACCAGCACGAGGAAGGTATACCCTTTGACCATGTGAAGTGTAACGGAGACACGAGTAGTTTTCTAACCTTAAAAACGATATGCCGGAGTTTGACGAAGTATATAGCTTAGCAGTCGGAAGAAGGTTGGATGTATACCTTATTGTCTTTCATCAACAATAAATAATGTATTAAACAATAGACAGTGTTATCAAGATTTATCTGTGAAGAACCTCTGAAGTTCTCTGAAGAAAAGCTCACGTGCGTATAACTACATTCTCCTTAATCATGTACTCCACTTAGTGGCTAGAGGGAGTAATCTCTTGAACGATATAAACATCTGCCGCTACAGTCAGTAACCGCCATGTGAAACTCAACCCAGATAGCGTCTGCTTCTATGCTGACAACGCAATTAATGTATTTCAAAACATATATCAAGAAAGAATACTACATTTATTTTCAGCATGTTGAGTATGCGCTAGTACCTCAATACATCGACATTATTTAAGAGAACGATGTCACAAAAAGAAACGACCACCTTCGTTAACTCTTTGACGCCAATGGACGATTCATCAGAGGAATACAATAGCGACTGTATCGCTAGCGAACCGATGCTCTAATTGAGAGAGACAAAACGGTACCAAATCCAGTTATGTTCAGAGACAAAGCGAAAGGCGATGATTTGTATTGTGCACCACAGTGCGGGAGCACAGCCGTCCTCAAAATAAAACCTCAGCCACACCTGTTATATTCAAGCTTCAGTGTAGATTTCGTATGGTCTAGTACATTGTTATCAATTAGTTTTCTGCGATTATTCCACAATATTCAACATGATTCCATTGCCAAAACTTTTACCTAAGTCGTTTTCAATAAGTCTTTGATCTGTAACATGGTATAAAAAAGAATAGCAATTGGGCAATCATGAGTGGTAACTAATGGAGCCACGCAACCATTCATCCCTTCTAGTACTGACGAACAATTACTATGTCTTCAAGCTCACTGCCATTAGTGCACTGCGTTCTCTTGAAGCGTGTTCCGAATTTAAGAACTCCAGCACCAAGAAATGACAATCGATTACTTGCTTTGGGAACAACAAAAATCGATTTTTCTGTATTTCACAAATTACATTCACTTGGAAGCCAACTGCCATTTATCTGTGATCGTTGAATGAATAGCGTTCATGTCCGTCGAGCATTGATGTTGGATTTTCACCAGCCAACTCTTCCATATACTGCCAGAAATGAAAAGATTTCACACAAATACTGAGGGGAGACATTTACTTCATGTTACCTACTTAGCTTGTATACAATAATTACGGATGCATATAAAGAAACCCCAGAAACTGGCATATCCATCACGTATTTTATCATGCACCCGACAATAAGATTTGTAATAGAAATCTAGCGAACGTATGTTCACACTGTGTATAATTATATTACGCGCAGAAGTAGATATTTGTCGGATCCAGCTGAGCTGTGTTTGAGAAAGACATGAAGAACATGTTCGCCTTTAACGAAATACATTCAGAAGTTATAAGATACAGGTGCATAATGTCATCATTATTTTTGGGAAGTGCAAATAGGTCGTGCGGTGGACATTAGCAGAAGGTGAAAGAAACATATTCACGGTTACATTTACGGATGCTTCAGGCTATGAAGAAAAGGAATAAAATGGTTATGTATGGGGTAGTTCCGTCCTGGTATTCAATCTGTGTACGTGTGGTGACAAAAGAGAGAACCATTGCGATCAATACAAATTAAATGGTCAGCCATGTTTTAGGTGAAAAGCGTGAACTGGAATTGCCAACATACTTAAAACAAGCCACTCTCTTAGACGGTTTTGACTCAATAAGCTATCGTTGTGCACAGTCAAACTCTGGATTCGTTATATCCAAACAATTCTTAACTTCCTGACCTTTTTGTTTCAGTTCGTTTTTCATTTTCATCATATCTGTGAAGCAAATAACATACATAAGTAGCGTTAATTTACGAATAATAAATGCATGATATTTTATTTAATGTATTTGGAATTAGCAAAGACTTCCATTCATTAACGGATGCTGAAGTGTTTAATTTAAATCAAGTTTGGCTTTCTGATAATAAGTTTACTACATACACGGCAATAGTTTACGCGTAAAGAGGGAGTTGGTCAGAGGAAAGTGAACTCTGACCGGGAAGCGATATAAATTTGCCTTGATTGAGAGCCGTCAGTTTGTTAACACAATATTCTATTTTTTTGCCTAGGATGTAAGGTATGGACGGAGAGCACAATAACATTCCGCGGTGTACGTTAAAAACTCATGTGGCATTAGCCGCTCGTATCTCCAAAAACAACATACATTAACATGTTTTCGTGTTCCGTTCAAAATGACGTATATGCATTTTATTTCTGTTATAGTGCTCATTAACCACTTCTCTTGAACGTTAGTGAAATGTGGGCGGGAGAGGGGCAGAGGGCAGAGGGCAGATATGTTCTATGTGTCAGATTTTCAGTCGGTACATAAAGTAAATAATTATTTGCAACGTTACCTCCCAATTGATCAATCAGCATTTTTACTGCAATAAGTAGATGAATATATTCATTTTATTTGTAAATGGTGCATGCTATAACAACAAGTTTAGCCGACAATTAAATTGCTGTTTTTTTTTGTTTTTTTTTTTATTTATTAGAAGTAGACATATTATACAATGTAATTACATATTATAGTAGAAAAAAAAACTTTTCATATACATCAGTCATACATTATTAAAATTTTCCAATATCAATTACTTCTGCTTCTAGTATTTTTATTTTTTATAGAAAGCGAGAAAAAGAGAGGGTAGAGAGTTACAAATAAAAAAGAAAGCAAAAAAAAAAAAAAACACAACAGAAAAACAAGGGAGGTGGAATGGGTTACCCGTGATACATCAATGGAGATAGGTTCGTAGGTTATAAAGTATAGGGTATAGTTTTTCATCTGTTCCTGAGTTCAAGTTTCAGCTGGGTCCTCGTGCTGTGCCAGTCTATCCCTTCAGATAGTTAATGAATGGAGCCCAAATTTTATGGAAAAGATCTTGTTTGTCCATTAAGACAAGTCTAATTCTTTCTAAGTATAGGGTCTCCGACATTTCCGTAATCCACATTTTGATTGTGGGGGTTGTAGGGCCTTTCCAAAATTTTAATATTAATTTTTTTCCGGTTATTATACTGTAATTGAGGAAGTTTCTTTGGTTTGTTGTGAGTGTTAAGCTTTGTTCTGATATTCCAAGTATTATTAATTTTGTGTCTGGGTCCAGTTTTGTATTAATAACTTTTGAAGTTATTTCAAAAATATCTGTCCAGAAATGTTTAAGTTTTATACAGTTTGCAAAAGTATGTGTTAAATTAGCCTCTAAGTGTAGACATTTATCACAAATAGGAGAGATTTGTGGGAAAATTCTATTTAGTTTTATTTTAGAGAAGTGTAGTCTATGTAAGACCTTGAATTGTATTAAAATATGTCTGGCATTTAATGAACATTGATGTATTTGTTGTAAACTTTCGTCCCACATATCTTTCGTGATAGAATGACCTATTTCAATTTCCCATTTGTATCTATGTAGTTCTGTCGGTGGTACCTCGTTATTTAGTAGGGTGTTATAAATATAAGCTATTAGTTTTTCAGTATTAGGATGCTTGTTCAGACACTCATCAAGAATTTCTGATTCCCTATTCTTGTAAACTTGTGTATTAGATTTAACATAATCTCTAATTTGTAGATATCTGAAAAAATTATTTGAGTGCAGTCCATAATTCAGTTGTAACTCTTGAAATGAAAGAAAAGTACCTTTCCCATAAAGATGTCCTATATTTTTGATTCCATGATTTTTCCATTGTGTGAAACCTTTGTCCATAAAGGATGATTTGAACAAAGGATTATTTACAATGGGAAGGCAGAGTGGTATATTATTCAATTTTAAGTCTTTTTTTATTTGTTTCCAAATTCGTATTCCACTATGTATTATGGGGTTTTCTTTATAGGTTTTTTTGTGCTGTTTTGTGGGGGCAAATATGATCGGTCCAATTTCAAAAGGTAGACAGTCTTCCTTTTCCATCATTAGCCAATCTGGTTGTTGGTCCATTTCTTCCAGCCAAAAATTCATGTTTTTAATATGGACTGCCCAAAAATAAAATAAGAAATTTGGCAAAGCCAGACCTCCATTTATCTTTGATTTACATAAGTGTTTTTTACTTATTCTATGATTCTTATAATCCCAGACAAAACTTGTAACAATGGAGTCGACTTTTTTGAAAAAAGCTTTTGGGATATATATCGGAATTAATTGAAGTAGGTACAGTAGTTGCGGTAAAAAAATAATTTTTATAGCATTAATTCTCCCAAGCATTGAAATGGGGAGTGTTTTCCAGTATTGAATATTCTTATGTAGTTTATTCAGTAAGGGTGGGAAATTTAGTTTAAATAAAGAGGTATATGTCTTAGTTACCCAGATTCCTAAGTATTTAAATTTATCTTTAACTATTTTAAAAGGGGATTGTTGTATTGTATGTAAATTAAATTTTGTTATTGGCATGATTTCGCTTTTATTCCAATTGATTCTATATCCCGAAAACTGACCAAATTGAGTTATTAGATTTAATAGGTTTGGAATACTAGTTTCTAATTTTGTAATATATATAAGTATATCATCTGCATATAAGGAGATTTTATTCCTTGTGTCTCTAGTATTGTATCCAAATATTCCTGGATGGTTTCTAACGCTTTCTGCTAGGGGTTCAATTGCAAGAGCAAATAATAGTGGGGATAGTGAACATCCTTGTCTACA
Source organism: Amblyraja radiata (assembly GCF_010909765.2). Lineage (NCBI taxonomy): Eukaryota > Metazoa > Chordata > Chondrichthyes > Rajiformes > Rajidae > Amblyraja > Amblyraja radiata. The sequence continues at coordinate 23,505,584 of NC_045979.1, read as the reverse complement.
GCCTCTAGAGAGATTAAATTTAGTTGATAACATTTTGTTTGTTAATATTCTAGCTGTTGGGTTAGAATATAACAATTTAACCCATGTACAGTACTTCTCTCCTAGTTGAAATTTTTCCATCACCGAAAATAAATATGGCCATTCTACCTGGTCAAATGCTTTTTCAGCATCTAACGAGATAATTGCTAGCTCTGCGTTGGGGATTCTATTGGAGTATATAATATTAAATAATCTTCTCAGATTAAAAAATGAATACCGTTTGGGGATAAACCCTGTTTGGTCAGGATGTATTAATTTACTGATCACTAAGCTCAATCTATTAGATAGAATCTTAGTTAATATTTTCTGATCAGTATTTAAGAGGGCTATAGCTCTGTATGAACCTGGGTCTTCAAGATCCTTGTCCGTTTTTGGTATAAGTATGATTGTTGATTCATTTAGAGTTTCTGGGAGTTTCTGTTGAGTATAAGCATATTTGTACATTGTCTGTAGGCGTGGGGAAAGCAAGTCATAAATTTTTTTATAAAATTCCGAATTTAGTCCATCGGGTCCTGCCGACTTTCCATTTTTTAAGGACTTTATTGATTCTTCAATGTCTTTTATCGTAATTTCAGCCCCTAGCAATTCTCTCTCTTTCTGATCTAGACCCGCAAACTTACAATTCTGTAAAAATGTTTCCATTCCCGTTGATTGTTCTGTTATTTTAGATGAATACAATTTTTGATAGTATTGTAGAAATCTATCATTAATATCTTTAGGCAATGTTAATGTTTCTCCCTTATCTGTTCTTATTTTGTATATTGTTTTTTCCCCGTCCAATTTGCGAAGTTGACGCGCTAATAGTTTTTGTGGTTTGTCACCAAATTCAAAATTTAATTGTTTTGTATGTTGATAAAGTTTTATAACTTGGTCTGAATAAATCTTGTTTAATTTATATTTCAATACTGCAATTTTATTGTGTTTTATCGTGGATGGTGCTGCTGCATTTTCTGTGTCTAATTGCTTTATTTCCATTTCCAGTTTCTTTTGTTTGGCCCTATTTTCTTTATTAAAAAATGATTGGGAAGAAATTAATGCTCCTCGTACAAATGCTTTAAATGTTTCCCAAAGAAGCGAGGCAGAGATTTCAGGGCTATCGTTAGCCTCAAAAAACATTTTAATCTGTTTTACTAGATATTCATTACATGACTTATCTTTTAAGATTTGGGGATTAAATCTCCATTGTGACTGTGTCTCTGCCATTCCGTTTACTTTGATCATAAATGTTAATGGGGCATGGTCTGAGATTATGATGTTGTGATATTGTGAGTTATAGGTGAATGGGATAAGTTTTGAATCTACCAAAAAATAGTCTATCCTTGAGTAAGTTTTATGTACTGGTGAGTAAAATGAATATTCTCGGCCCGATGGGTTTTCAATTCTCCAGACGTCCTTAATATTAGTGGTATTAATGTATGAATTTAAAAATTCATTTGATCGAGATTTTAGTTTTCTTTGAGTTGATGATCTGTCCAAACAAGCATCCAATGTACAATTTAAATCTCCACCAATTATTAAGTTTTGTTGTGTACCTTCCGGGATATTGTTAAGAATTCTCTTAAAAAACAGAGGGCTATCAAAATTTGGTCCATATGCATTGAGGAGAGTCACCTTTTTTAAGTATAACTCCCCTATTATTATAATATATCTGCCTTCAATGTCTTCTATCGTTGATATATGTTTAAAGGGTATACCTTTACGAATTAATATTGCAACACCTCTTGATTTATGTGAGAATGAAGAATGGTACGCTTTAGCAATCCATTTTGCTTTCAGTCTATGTTGTGCTTCCTTTTTAAGATGTGTCTCCTGGAGAAATATTATATCTGTTTTCAATGATTTTAAATGTGCTAACACTTTGCCTCTCTTGATAGGTTCATTAATTCCCTTAACATTCCAACTACAGAATTTAATTCCCTCACCCCCAATTTTTATATTCATGTCTTGCATCTTGTGATTAAGTGGTAGAGCAGATGATTCAGCACACTCAACCCTACCTTATACTTGAACTTCAGGTAGATGAATTTTAGGTCACGTCTGTTTTCTATCCGAACGTATCTCCTTAAATAAAATATGCAATTCCATTCCATATACAAAATATAATGTGATATAAGATTAAAAAAAAGGTGATAGCTAATAGGGTTAGTAAAGTGTGGAAAGTAAAAAAGAAAAGCAACTACAACTACAATTAGTGCAGTTAGTGATAGCCACCCTAATGTGGCTAAGCATCTATGGACTTCCGTAGCTTTTGGTTTATAAAAATACTAGCTCCGTGCTTTCCTTAAAAGGAAAGTTTCCAATTCGATGCATACAATTTGTGGGGGGGAAAGAAATATTGATTATATTCCATTAATGGTATAATTAGTAGTCTCAAATTGAGTTATTAGTTTTGTATAATCTAAACATTTATCAAAGAATAATCAAAAACGAAAACATCAGGGCAAGGGCCATCAGACATTTCTCATTATAAAATACCTGAATCATACTTTACTTATATTTCATACTTTTAATTAATTCTTAAATAATCTAAATAATCTTGTTATCATTAGTTAGTGTTAGTTAATATTCTTGATTATTAATAGTTGTTAGAGGTTAGAGGTTAGTACTAGAATGTTAGTTTTATATATATCCGTTGTAGGAAATATACCCAATTCTTATTGCGAATTTTAGGCAACTCTTAAATATAATAGTTTAAAGTTTAGAGTTCCATATCTTCTCTGCGAGATAGCAGTGTCCGGGTAGGTGTTAAGAGTTGAATATTTTTCAATCTTCGATCTTGTCCTCGACGTTCTTGGCAAATTCAAATGCTTCCGTGTGCTTGATGAAGAAGTATTCCTTCTTCTCGTAACTGACTCTCAGTGTTGCGGGGTATAACAGTCCATATCTCAGATTCTTTATGTTCTTCAGTATTCTTCTTGTTTCTGTGAACAACGCTCTTTTCTTAGCAACTTCCACGGGGTAATCTCTGAATACGCTAATCTTGTCTCCTTCATATACAAGATTTCTGCTTTTACCAATTTTCCTCATCATGTCATCCAATACATGGTCATATTGGACCTTTACTATCATTATTCTTGGTCGGTCGCCCACCTTTGGGCGACCCACTCTGTGCGCTCGGGCAAGTAATGGCGCCTGATCCAGGTTCAAAATTGTTTTCAGTACTTCTGCAGCAAATTCACGGGGGTCACGAGTCCCCTCTCTGCCTTCCTGGATGCCCACGATTCTTAAATTCTGACGCCTCTGTCGTCCATCCAAGTCTGTACATTTTTCCGTTATTTGATACAATAACTTTGATAGGCGTTGGTTCTCAGTGATGAGTTGTTTTGTAGTTGCGGTGCTTGTCTCAGCAAGTTCCTCAAGTTCTTTTACAATCTTGTAGTGTTGGTCTAATGTCAGGAGAATAGGTTCAAGTTTAGAATCAAATCTGGATTCCATCTTATTCAGTTTTTCATTTACTTCTTCAACATTTTGGGTCATATTTCTTTCCATTTCTAATTTCCAGTCTTCAAGGACTTCGTGTACCATCTCTGTAACCTCTTCTTTAATTTGGTCTTTCATTTCTTTTTTAAAAGATGCTAGATCCTCTTTAAAGTCCTGTCTAAGATTTTTAAGTTCCTCCTTAAGGAACGTTTTTAATTCTTCCATCTCAGTCTTTTTCTTCTTCTTTGAGATGTCTTCTCTGGATGCTGTTAAACCTGAGGCCGAGGCTTCAGTTGGGCCTACCTCTTTAGTCTTGCCGTTTTTTGCCTTGCGGGGGGGAGTATGTTGAGTCGACATACTGCCGGTGTCGCGCGCCTGATGACGTCACGGGCTTAGTTCAAAACAATCGGTCCCGGGTTCTGCAGGTAGGATCTGTCTTTTCCTCCCGTTTTTTCGGATTTTTCACGGAGCTAGTTGGCGCGAGTCTCTCCTACTCCATAGCGCCACCGGAAGTCACAATTAAATTGCTGTTAACCAGTGTTTATATTAGTATTCGTTTTATCGACCGGAGATTATTTGGCAATACATATTGACGCAACACATCCATCAGACGAGGAGGATCTGTTGGGTTATGTCTTAGGCTGGGGTAAAAGATCGACCCCGTGCCCTATGGTGCATTACTCCAGGTCTACGAAGAATATTGTATGCCGCAAGAAATCAATGATTGGGAATCACCCTTGAACCTAGAAATTAATTGCATTTCATCGCCAATAACCATCCTGATATTGTAGGTATTATAGTCTTAGAAATCTGAATTTTCCCTCGCCCACACGGTGAAAACACTGATCACCAGAAATGCCACGAGGAATGGTAATCTAAGGATTTATTATCTAGTTGAACAAGAATGACATTAAAATAATTTATTGCAATTAAATTATATGACAATCCCAGTGACTGTCTTTCTGTCGCCATAAAGGAGGTGCACAACCCTCCGTCGTGGCCACACCCGATAGGCAAGCTTATTTTCACAAGAAATTTCCTGTTTCAAGAAGTAGCATGTACTGCTTTGAGTAGAGGTAACTTCAGCTTCCTGTGAGACAATGGCCAACATATTAACTTTCTAAACTAACCACCAATAACGCGAAAATAACTGTTCGATCCAGTTAATCAACTGATCTCACGCACATGCTATTGAGATATTCAATGTTCCAAGACCAATCTGCGCGAAGACAAGACTGTATTACATAACGCTATAAATGTATCTTGGAATTTGACTCTGAAGTCCTCAAATACAGATGAGAATTCTTCATCTGTAAACGTTATTTTTTTGGTTCTTGCCGAAGATCCGCGCTACTTTACCGCATTTCCGGTCACTAGATGATTTTCTACTTGGTGCAAATAAACAGCTTACACATTTCTTAGAAACTCGTTGAAATTCTACCTTCTGTTCATCATACTGCATTTGCATATCATTGGTGACATTTAAATATGACTTTGTTAGCCAAAATCTCGCTTTAGCTCACCGTCAGGTTGACACTGCCCGTAGAGCTCTGAAGCAGTGGGCGTGGGGAGAATAGGGTAAAAAATACATCAAAATATATTAAAATAATTACATCGAAATTCAAAGTTGCAATTTTTTGATTTAATAATTGTGTGTTAACTCATTCCCGGCTTTACCGGATTGTGTTTCCTTCAGCTTCCTCTCTGTCAAGAAACATGAAAAAAATGCTGTTTCGCACAAGCAACTTTTATAAATTCTTCATCCAATAAGTCTTTCTTTCTGGTCATGTACTCAATCTAATTATAAATTCCCCAACTCCAGTTTGCCGTAACTATAATGAACAGAAAATGTGTTTTACTGGTTTCATTTGGCCTACGTTAAGACAATGAAATTATCTGCTTAGTAGTAATTAATCGTGTCCTGGATATCTCGTGCCAGAATTTTGCTTTGGATGTGTTTGCGAATAGGCCTTATAGTATGCACAACTTTTAGTGTCTACTAGCTGATTTCAATTCTGATTGACATAGAATGAACACATTTGGTTTTGAAGGATCTCGAATTGTTCGCTGCGGACCACCTCATTACTTTGAATATGGGTTGATAGATTTCGTACTCCATGTTCATGTAGATTTAATTTCTGGTAGTCTAACCTGTATCACTCAATTTTTCGCCCAAAGCATCGAGATCTGAAATGCAAAGACAAATTATGTACTGCATAACTTTCCTTTGCAACTAATATACATAATAATATATAATCAAAATTAACGAATGTATTGCGTTTGGTCATAGTGTCACTGTAGCATGTGATCCTGCGGCCTAATAAGTGCGTAGAGCATCGTGGCACCCACAGAATGGATACATATTAACCTGGAGCATGGCGACATGCTGCAGATCAGAGCATATGCTTGCTGAAGTGAGTGTGAGAAACTAATATTGCAGAACGGATCGCTGTTCCCATCCAATTATCACATTGGCAGGATGGCAGATAGTTAGATTATCACGCTGTTCTAAACATTGCCACGTCAGGTAGCACAAAATAGGTGTGAGACATTATGGGCGAATATATATATATAGCTCAAATTTGTGCCGCGAATGTAGCTATGGACTGTGTCCAATTTCGTAGTTTTCACAAACGCTGCAATATCGTAGCCGGAGCAAGCGTATTTTAAACGGCATCGATGTGCCATCGTCATCAACGCGATAGTTCATGGTATTAAATACCAAATTGGAAAAATCCCATTCTAATTATATCCAATATTTTGAGTGCTATAGAGTTAAACTTAATCAGATCATGTATAACAATCTACGAGGATTACCACGAAGAATGTTCAAGGTTGTGGCAGGGTTTTGTAAATCTCCTCATTATTTAGTTAAATAAATTCTTTGATTTAATCGACGGTACCATTAACTTCCATCCTGCCCGCAAATTTAATTGAACAGTCTACGACGCCACTCACAGCTGTCAGGGTCTCCATGTCTCCCTAATAAGGTTCAGACATTCGACTGACGTCTACTATAACTAACTGATTCGCAAGGTTGACTTAACCACCTCAGACCCTGTCCCTTGCAACAACGCTGTCCGTTGCTCTCTTCTTTAGTGTCTCTGGCGCGTCAATTCCTCAGATGTGGCTTCCCACGGTAGACACCTGAGATGTCCTCTTTCTCTAGAAGACACAGTTCCCCCCACCCACTGCTTGTGTGAGACGGATCTCTCATCGGCATCTCCTCTGCGTGCCGCATAATTCCCTCGTCCCCCCCCCCCCCTCAGATGGATGAAGCATAGCCTTCCTCCGTTCACAATTCACCCCACCAGAATCTATCTATCTCTGCCTTAAAAATATCAATTGGCTTGGTCTCCACATAGAATAGAATGAATGCCTTTTATTGTCATTCAAACAGACAAGGTTTGAACGAAATTTCAATCCTGCAGTCATGACATTACAAAACAAACGTAACACAATTTACACAAACATCCATCACAGTGAATCTCCAACACCTCCTCGCTGTGATGGAAGACAAAAGTCTTATCTCTTCCCTTTGTTCTTCTCCCGCGGTCCAGCAGTCCAGCTGCAGCGTCGAGGCGATTGTGGCTCACGGTGTTAATGCCCCCGCGGCCGTTTAAGCCGCGCCGGGCGATGTTAGGTCCCGCTCCGAGTCATTTAAACCCCGCGATTCCGGTGGTTTGCCGTTGCGGGAGCTCGGAAAAGCGGTCTTCCAGCAGGGACCTGCGAGCTCCCGATGTTCCTGTCCACCGGGCCTCCGGCCGGAGCCTCCGAAGCACCGACGTCGGTTTGCAGCTGCGCGTCACGACAGCTCTCCCTGCTCCGAGGTCGGCCACCTCCACGATGGCGAGTCCGCAGGCTCCGCGACTGGAGCCCTCAGGTTCCGGTTGGAGGCCGCCGCCGGCTCCTCGATGTTAGGCCCAACGACACGGGAGACTCGACAGGGAAAAAGTCGGGTCTCCGTACAGGGAAGAGATTAACCCCCCCCCCCCCCCCCCCCCCCTGCCGTTCTATATTCTATATTAATAGCACTGACAATATAGGCTGCATTGTCAAAAGGATATACGAGTATCTTGAGTATTATTTTCACCTTTATCTTTATTTGATTTGTCTGCTTCTAAATTAAAGGGGGGAAATGATATAGTTTCAAACAAGTGATTACACAGCCAAACACGGTTTTTTTTAATAGTGGCATTAAAAAGGCACACTTCAACTGCAAATATGGTTTGCAGGCGAGTTCATCGGTTTCGTCGGATCTTTGCTAATCATGGGTTCAACACGACATCATAACATCATGTTGGATGACATCAAAGTAAAAACAAGTGGTCCAAAATGCTGTATGTTATAGACTGCATGGACATCCTTTGCCTTTGCAAACCGAAGAGGAATGGATTCACACAGCTATCGTAGTGAGGAAATTAATATTTCCATTAATGATGAGTTTGGCTCTTTAAGTGTCCCATCTAGAGATTGGGACTTTAGCACAAGAAGGTTCTCTGCATCTATTTACTACTCTAGCCATCGGGATATTTTAATATTTATATATTATATTTTTTTAATTAATGAAAAACAAACTATTCTTGTTCCAACCTCATGTAAAGAAAATGTTCTGATCTGTATCTAAAGCAGGCGAGTAAATTATCCGTCTGCTCCTTATTTACGTTATAAAATCAAATTCACTTTCTCGAACAAGTTCAACATGAATTTCCATAACCAAGCCTTTAGCCATTATTGTTTAAAGTAAAGTTTCACACCTTACCCTTCCTTATCACTATGTCTCCCTCGGCCCTGACTCTCAGTATGAAGAAACATCTCCCGAAACGTCACCCATTCCTTCTCTCAAGAGATGCTGCCTGTCCCGCTGAGTAACTCCAGCATTTTGTGTCTACCCCCCCCCCCCCCCCCCCCCACACACACACACACACACCCTATTCTCTGCATATCCATGTGCCGATCCAACTGCTCCTTAAAAGCCACTATCCAATCCTCGTCCACCACAACACCTTGCAGCCTGAAGCAGGCACTCATTATCTTCTGTGTAAAAAGTGTGCCCCACAAATGTTCTCTAATATTTGCCTCTCTCACCTTAAATTTTCACATGACGTCAATATTAGCTATAACATTATATACAGTTCAATGGAAAGATTACAGTATATCCCACCAATCCCTCACCGGCATTTTTAATTTGTTCCGTGGCGTTTTCCAATTCTGAAATAGAATAACAAGAGAGTAAACATTTCTTCAGTTGTATGTGGAGTAATTGAACAGATTGCCTCCGGCGCCACGTAGTGTGAGGTTACGTATAGGAAGATAGTGGCCAAGTGAATCTTTGGATGAGGAGATGGTATAGGCGTCAGAGATTCAGAATGTATTTTTACCATTGGGATTTTTACCATTGGGACCAGTGCGTCACTCTAATCGACAGCACTCCATGTATTCCCGTGTCCCTCTATTCGACAGGACTCACCAGGCATGTGCCCTATACTGTGGAAGCATTTATTACCCTCTTCACTGTTTCACTGTCCCCGACACTACGCACTATTGCGTTCTCCGAAAAGAAACTAACCGCACTTATCATGTAAAACGCGGAAATCGATGATAATCATAATGCGCCCAGCACCGACCCCTGAAGCGCACCGCTATTCATGAGGCTGAGGTGCGAAAAACCCTTCGACATCCACCCTATATTTCCTGCCCCTGAGTCAAGTATGTGTCTAATTATGTTGTTATCTCTGGATTCCGTGTGATCTATATTTCCTGTGTAAGTTACAATGCCGAATCTCTTCAATAGCTTTGCTAGAAACATGCGTCAACCGTCCTCATCAGAGTTGGCAGCCACGTCAACAATACAGGATAACATTCGTGAAATACTAGCTGCCACGCAAGGAGCTGTGCTGACGGCTCCAAATATACCTATGCATTTATATATTCATTTGTGCCTTATTCTTCAAGCTCCATCCAATAACGTTCCGAGCACAATTGTCAGGCTTAATGCTCTGTAGTTTCCATTGGTTTTCTTTACAGCACCTCTTAAATAGAGGCATGACATTGTCTACCCTGCATTCAGAAATTGCATCAGTAGTACGCAGTGATGTACAGCCCCCCCCCCCCCCCCCCCCCCCCCCCCCCCCCCCGCGGACACTGAAAGATTCAGATGGGGCACGTTCATGAGATTTAACTTCCCAATGCATCTTTGTGCTAAGCAGTACACTATAGAATTGTAAAAAAGATTGTCAACAAACAAATCCCGACAATATTCATTACACATATCTAAGTAATTAATTTACCTGCAGTTGTCTTCGCCAATTCGTATTCTGTTTAGGAAAGTTTATAACCAGAAATATTTCAGTTACTGTTCAACTTGCTATGGGATATATAACATTATTTAAATCGCTTTTGAACATAAAATCGGCTTTTCAAAGTGATGCTCGTGCATGCAGTTTTGTGTATTAGTTTGTTTGAGAGCTGCATTGAAAGTATTGAAAATAGAGTGCGAGAGAAAAGAAGTGTCAACAATTCCGTTTCAAATTGCACGGCCGTTTCTTCACTTCACAGATTTATGATCCAGATGATGTTGATCTCCTTCGTCCACGCACACGACGTTTAACGAAGTTGTGCTTGTTTATACCATTGAACCACAATAAAAACGTAAGCAAAACTGTGTTACCGTTTACAAAGTCTTCATACATAGTTCAAAATAACTGTGTGTGGCCGCGTGCGTGTGTGTCCGTGTGAATGTGTTTGTGTGTGTTTGTGTGTGTTTGTGTGTGTTTGTGTGTGTATGCGCGCGCGCGTGTGTGTGTGTGTGTGTGTGCGTGCGTGCGTGAGTGTATCTTCCACCAGTCTTAAAAGTGGACCTTCAAACCAGACTTCAGTGGCTATCAAGAATTGTCACCTTCCACACAACTAGTGTGTTTGTTTTAAGACCTTGCCCCAAATAACTCCCACAAAAGATAACAACAAATTTATTGGGGAGAAATATATTCCTCCTCACCAGTTAACTATGAAAGCTTTCTAGGTTAAATGGAACATTCGGGAAATCTGTTGGCGTCAATGCTGAGATGCGATCTTCGGCAATATTTTTCCTTTCTTCCACTTTCAATGTTGGAAATTAACTTCGTTTATTGACTCGCTGATTCACTGTTCCTCCTCACCCAATATTCACTTATTTTGTGCGGCAGCCTCGTATCTTCGTTATCAGGCAACTGAACCACCCAACCAACAACTAGAGGCGGTCCTGAATTATTATCTACATCATTGGAGACCCTCGGATTATCTATGAACGGACTTTACTGGTTTTATCACGCACTAAACGTTATTCGCGTCTCTCTCTTTATCATGTAACTGTACATTATGCATGGCTCGATTGTAATTATGTATTGTCTTCCCGCTGACTGGTTAGCACGCAACAAAAGCTTTCCACTTTTCCTCGGCACACGTGACAATAAACTAATCGCAACTCAATCTCCACAACCGCAGGCGTTATCCTTACCTCCGCACTTCCACTTATCTATGTTGGGTTGCCTTTAATTTTCCTATTTTGGAATTCAATTGATTTTCAATTCTCACACCGACGAGCATATCATCGGTCTCGTCGGCTACCTGACTGATGCCAAATGCAATGTATAGGAGAACCCATGGTATTTTTCTCATGGATACTCTACAAACCAACGGCAAGTAAAAAGAATACTATAAATTCGGTTAAGCTGCATGACATTTGTCGTAATTTCTCTTCTCCTATCTATTAAGGTCCTCTCAAACATACCCTTCCACGTACAATGTTCACAGCCCTTCTATCAGCCTGTCCCTTTATCGTATCCCATCTGCTCCTTTTCACAGGCACCTGCCGCTGAACCCACTCCCGTACTAGCCACTTTTATGCCTTTCTTCCAATATCCTTGTCCTTGATTAAGTATACTATTCATCTTACAGCTCCCTGAAAGTGCAGTATTGAGTTCTCAACATAACTCCCCAGATTATGCTGCTTTCTTGCCCTCTGTTCCACCCGGCCTTAATCTGCCAAACATGCCCTCAAAATAGGAAGGAAGGAAGGAAGGAAGGAAGGAAGGAAGGAAGGAAGGAAGGAAGAAGTGAAGGACAGGAAGGAATGAATGAGAAGAAGTGAAGAATGGGCTGGCATCCATGATACTTCCTGCCTTCCTACTGACAGATGTCCTCGTCCTCCGCCTTCCTTCTTCTGTGCTTTCTTCTTTCGTTCTTGCTTGCTTTATTATCTTTCGTTCTTCTTTCTCTCTTTCCTCTGTTCTCTTTCTCTCTTTCTTCTGCTCTTTCGCTCTTTCTCTCTTTCTCTTCTCTCATCTTCTTCTCTCTCTCCTCTCTCTCTCCCCTCTCCCTCTCCCCTCTCTCCCTCGCTCCCTCCCTCCCTCCCCCTCCCTCCCCCCTCCCTCCTCCTCCTCCCCCTCCCTCCCTCCCTCTCCCTCTCCTCTCCCCCTCTCTCCTCTCTCCCTCTCTCCCCTCCCTCCCTCCCGTCTCCCTTCTCCCTCTCTCCCTCTCTCCACTCTCTCCCTCTCTCCCTCTCCCTTTTCCCTTCTCCCTTTCCCCTTTTCTCCCTTCGCCCCTTCTCCCCTTCTCCCCTTTCCTCCCTTCCTCCCTTCCCCTGCCTTCCTTCCTCCTTCGCTCTCCTTCCTGTCCTTCCTTCCTTCCTTCCTTCCTTCCCCTGCCCCTCTTCCGTCCCTCCTGATCTCCCTGCCCCATGAAGGAAGCAAGGAAGCAAGGAAGCATTACTCACTGGCTTCTTTTAAATGTTCTTGAAGTTGATCAATTTCTGTAACCAGATTTTAAACAAAAGGCTTTTCAAAGGTACTTAAAATGCACTTCGAGAAGAATCAGATTCATGGAATATTCCACAACAATGCCTATTTTATTGTATTAGTCATACCTTCCAGTCATTATAATGTTACTCATGTAATACTTATTTACAATTAGACCCATGTCAACGAACACCTGACGTCATTTTACATTTGTACAGCCGATGTGGCCCATTTGGTTTTGAAAGAATGGTCTTCTCCGAATCAATCACTTGCAATTGTAGAATTAGAAGGTGGGGGTATCTCTAATTTGTAATCCACGCTCTGTTGACATCACGTTACACTGAACCCAATTGTATAACACGTGATCGGATGAGATATAATTACGCGGTAAATGTATCATAAGTTGACCTATATTGTATTTCTGGTTGACAGCCATCCGAAAGATGCATGAAAAATAGTTAGCCAAATAATTTTCGAGTCAAAGATATGCTTCGGGTATTACAATGTTGATCATAAATAAAGGAAGATAATCGTTATTTAATCGGTTAATTCCATGAGATATTCCCTGTTTTCCAGTAAACTGTCGAACATTTCAAAATATGTGTTTCTTAATTATGAATGCATGTAGATGGTAGTGTGTCGGATATTTGTGCAACGGTCCAGATATAGATTTTTTTCTCCCCTTTCCTCGCTGAAAACTCTTTGTAATTCATCTAAGCTAATGACACTGCATGTTGACGGAGCTAATTGCAAGAATTGCATTTTGATAACGCTATACTTTGATGTTTGTTCGTTTGTTCCAACAGACATGTATTTATTTTGTCATGTAACAATCATTGTCAGACAACTCATAAGCAGTGAGTTATTCTTCCAGTGGAGAACAAAGCTATTGGTTAGTGACTTTACATGCATGTGAATACGTGTTAGTTATTTCTCCTCCTGCCATTGGCCGAATTGATTTCAGAAATTGTCAAGCACTTAATTGATACCCGTAGAAATACCCGCTACATGGCCATAAATATCTGAAAACTGGATGCGTAATATCCATCTTGATTTGTATTCATATTTCTGGAGTGGAAATAGGTATAATTTGAGGAAACGTCACGTTTTATGGCACCAGAGTAATTATCATTGAAAGATACTGCATTGTGTGTTGCACCATCTACCCAATCCCGTGCCTGCATGTTTTTTTTCTACGGAACAGCTACAGGTCTGCTTGAAGTCTGTAGACTGGGCAATGTTCAAGGACTCGGCAACGAACCTGAATGAATTCACCACAGTCGTTATAGACTTCATAAGGAACTGTGTGGAGGACTGTGTTACAACAAAAACTTTCCTTCGGGTCTGGTGACGCAGAGATCTCTAAGAAGTCCAGATACGACCTTGGCAAGGCCATCAAAAAGGCCAAAAGGGAATTCTGCTCTAAGCTGGAGGATGAGGCAGATGTTCGGCCACTGTGGCAGGGCTTGAATACCATCACCTCCTCCAATGCGAAATCAGGAGATATTTCAGGTGAATCCATCATCCTTACCCGAGATATCAATTTTATAAACCTTCTTAAATGTGAGACAGTATTTGTTAGAACCCCAGTTGCTATTGATTTTCAACAACAAATGCAATTTCTGAGCATAGAGTTCAATAGCGATTAATTCTTCAGCCCATCGATCAACAATATCAACAGCTCTTTGGGTGATGACCACGTAAATCGAATCCATTCACACTGCGTCGTGGCAGTATTTTGGGTAATTGCCTCCCGAGGTAATTCAGAAATAGCTGGTATACTCACAATCAATCCTATTACTGTTACGTTTATGTCAAGAATGGAGAACATGCGTTTGTCGAATGGCCATAAATGGCAAATATTTTTCTTAAAGAGTGTTGCAGACGTCGCTTTCTACTTAATCTATAACTGATTCTTCACAGACGATGACATGATATAACGTAAATCGTATTTTCCGATGGTTTGACCACGAAATTGGTCAGCTGTGAACATCAAGTAACAGGACACAGTTTAAATGAAATTGTTCTGGAACCTCCCATTCACAGCAAAACAACATTTCACGTGCGTGAGTCATGGTACAGAGGACGCCACAAATCCTAAAAAGTGGACGGATATGTTATTTCTATTGGAGATAAACAATTAGCTACACGTTGCTTGTCACTGAAGTCGAGGTAAAATATTTGTAATTTTCCATACAGTGAATTAGATGAATGAAGCAAACGCCATTGCACTTTCAGGACACTTGTAAATAAGATTTTATAATATACTTGTCCATTTTATGAACAGCGGCGAATTATTTAGTGTTTGGGTTACGGCTTGCTAGTATAATTGTCATGGTAAACCCCACCTTCTTCTTGCTTCAAGTTTTCTGCAACTATAGACATAAGAAACGTGGAAACTATTACGAAAATATTCGCGAATACCACGGCTCAAATCTGAGCACAGTCCACAGATACAACAGAAAGCTTTGTGATTGTCAATTAAGCGATTAATATATCTTCCAGAAATGTACATACGTATTTTTGAATTAGTTGAAGTGTAGATGAGGTCCCTAGACTATGATGAGTGAGGAAGTGCGAATCGTAGGGCAAATGCCGCGGTCGCGGAGGGATGATATGGTGAAGCAATGCCGTGAAAAATATGCACTCACCGGAAAGCAGAATTGGAGGAGGAAGTGAAGGTTTGACGTGGTGGAATTGTATTTGGAACTTGCGTAAATTCAGTAGAACGATATGCGTGATATAGAGGCTGATGAGTGAAGAAGCAGGGGCTGTTACTGCTGTTTGAAAACGGGAAAAGGTGGGTGCGAGTAGCTGAGCAATGAGACCTACTGATTCCAGCACCGCACATACAAGGAAACAAATTAAATCACTGAAGCATTGTGCAACAATAAATAGGATAGCTGATTTCCCAACAGAAAAATTAACCATTCTAACTGAAGATATCATTGGACGCATCACGCTGTCTCTTTTCTTGTCAACGAATAAATAACTAAATATGCGCCCTTACGTATATGGTGAGGGGGGGGGGGTTAATAG
The DNA here is from genome assembly GCF_010909765.2 of Amblyraja radiata. Taxonomy (NCBI): domain Eukaryota; kingdom Metazoa; phylum Chordata; class Chondrichthyes; order Rajiformes; family Rajidae; genus Amblyraja; species Amblyraja radiata. The sequence goes on along the minus strand of NC_045979.1, from coordinate 23,490,312 downwards.
GAACCCGACGGACAAAGTTTCTACACAAAAGATGGTAGGTATATGGAAAGCAATGCCGTATGAGGTAGTTGATGCAGGTGAATTCACAGCGTATAAGAAATAATTAGACAGGTAATTAGATAGGATAGATTTAAGGGATGTGGGCCACACGCAAGCAGATGGGACTAGTGTAGATAATACATGTTGTTCGTCGTAGGCGTTAGATGGAAGGGCCTGTTTCCACGTTGTATGATTCTATGACTATGAATCTATGATCTGATGCGGGTGAGTACCGCTGAGAGAGAAACACTAGAGAGAGATGACACTAAGCTGGGGGGCAGTGTTAGCTGTGAGGAGGATGCTATGAGACTGCAAGGTGACTTGGATAGGCTGGGTGAGTGGGCAAATGTTTGGCAGATGCAGTATAATGTGGATAAATGTGAGGTTATCCATTTTGGTGGCAAAAACAGGAAAGCAGACTATTATCTAAATGGTGGCCGACTAGGAAAAGGGGAGATGCAGCGAGACCTGGGTGTCATGGTACACCAGTCATTGAAAGTGGGCATGCAGGTGCAGCAGGCAGTGAAGAAAGCGAATGGTATGTTAGCTTTCATAGCAAAAGGATTTGAGTATAGGAGCAGGGAGGTTCTACTGAAGTTGTACAGGGTCTTGGTGAGACCACACCTGGAGTTTTGCGTACAGTTTTGGTCTCCAAATCTGAGGAAGGACATTATTGCCATAGAGGGAGTGCAGAGAAGGTTCACCAGACTGATTCCTGGGATGTCAGGACTGTCTTATGAAGAAAGACTGGATAGACTTGGTTTATACTCTCTAGAATTTAGGAGATTGAGAGGGGATCTTATAGAAACTTACAAAATTCTTAAGGGGTTGGACAGGCTAGATGCAGGAAGATTGCTCCCGATGTTGGGGAAGTCCAGGACAAGGGGTCACAGCTTAAGGATAAGGGGGAAATCCTTTAAAACCGAGATGAGAAGAACTTTTTTCACACAGAGAGTGGTGAATCTCTGGAACTCCCTGCCACAGAGGGTAGTCGAGGCCAGTTCATTGGCTATATTTAAGAGGGAGTTAGATGTGGCCCTTGTGGCTAAGGGGATCAGAGGGTATGGAGAGAAGGCAGGTACGGGATACTGAGTTGGATGATCAGCCATGATCATATTGAATGGCGGTGCAGGCTCGAAGGGCCGAATGGCCTACTCCTGCACCTAATTTCTATGTTTCTATGTTTCTATGTAAAATCAAAGACCAGAGCTTCTCTCTGGAGATGCTGCCTGTCCCGCTGAGTTACTGCAGCATTTTTTGTCTACCTTCAAAGGCCATAGCAACAGAGGTGCCTGAAGACTGTAGGGTGCGAATCAAAAGCAAATAAAAAATAATTTTTTTGAGGACTCATTTAAGAGGGACACGTGATTCTTGGACAAGGAAATGACGCTAAGGCAATATTATGTCTTTTGTGCAACTGCTGAAAATCATGTAGTGAAAGGGAGATGACGGTTGAACAGTCAGAAATCGGGGTCCACTTTAATCGCAACATAGTCTAAAATAAGAGCACAATAAATTTTCAAATCGCTGCACTGACTTTGCATTAATTTCCCCCATTATTATTAAAATGATCTGGCACTAACATCATCAGGCCAAAGAGAATATTCCAATGTATAGCATATTCAGAATGTTTAGCGAATGAAAGAAACCGGTGTTATTACACTAGGAGATACGGTTGAGCGTTCTTAAAGGTTCAATAATCATTGGTTACATCGTCAGCAACTATTGCCAAGTCCTGCAGAAGAGCTAAGATCTCGGATCAGATATATAAACATGTTAGATCTATTTTCTTCAAACTTACTGATCCTTTGAAGTAGTAGGTCACTTTGCTCTTCAAAACATAAATGAATATAACATGTAATGAACACCAAGTTCATCAGGCACGTACCGCATATTTATGTTGATAAAATGAAAATTGGTCGTTGATGAGGACACCTGGTCGATCTTAACAACTGTAGGTTGGGCACCCTCCCCACTATATTTGATATAATCATTTTGGCTACCATAGGATAGGTGTTTATTTCAAACACGCAAATGCCAAACCTGCTTCATGTCTTGAAAGAGTAATAAGTTATTTTACTTTGTTATTCTGTAGTTGCCTTATATTCTCACATGCCTGAATATAGCAATGTTTTCGAAATGTCTTCGTCCATTGGACATAACGTTATTAATTGCCTCAACCCCTGAGTCCAAAACATTAACGCGTTTATCTTATAGCATGGCAGAAGTATATCAGGAAGCATATATCTCAGTACGAAAGAAAATATACACAGCCAGCACTAAAAAGGAGCAAACATGCAAACTACAGCGCGTTCTAATATTTGTAATACTGAAAATCCCTTCTCACTATAATCCAGACTACTCTATGCGTTTGACCAGAAATTGAGGAAATTAAATTGTTATCTCCTGACTACATCACTTTCCTTGTTATTCAATTGGTTAGTAATACCAGCGCAAACGCGTGGAGAGCTGCGATACCTGGTTCTCTGCGAAGTTTGTTTGCTGATCAAAGGGGATAAAAAAAACAATACATTCCATAATAGGACACGTTTCACGTCAGGAGCACGATGCACACATATATCAAGTATTCATTGAGTGCCGGGGCAATCTGAGCCAAATTTCCTCTGCGACAGTAGTCTCCCTCTTTATTTGGACGAAAAAGAAAACTGGCTGCATAACGTCAAAATACGCGTTTTTTTCTTTATATTGTTGTACCAGTATTGAGCTCCAGTGGATTAGGTGGTTTGTATTTTGGGTTGGCTTTGTACGTCTTACTGTATGTTTTTCCTGTTGCTTTATGGGTCTGAAAACATTTTGGCGCCAACTCTGGCGAAGGACGAATTCCGGAACCATGGGTCACCTGGTTAGTTCTGAGGAGAGTTAAATATAGCCAGTGAACCGGCCTCAACTACCTTCTGTGGCAGAGAGTTCCAGAGGTTCACCACTCTCTGTGTGAAAAAAGTTTTTCTCATCTCGGTTTTAAAGGATTTCCCCCTTATCGGGAACAATCTTCCTGCATCTAGCCTGTCCAGCCCCTTAAGAATTTTGTAAGTTTCTATAAGATCCCCGCTCAATCTCCTAAATTCTAGAGAGTATAAACCAAGTCTATCCAGTCTTTCTTCATAAGACAGCCCTGACATCCCAGGAATCAGTCTGGTGAACCTTCTCTGCACTCCCTCTATGGCAATAATGTCCTTCCTCAGATTTGGAGACCAAAACTGTACGCAATACTCCAGGTGTGGTCTCACCAAGACCCTGTACAACTGCAGTAGAACCTCCCTAACATACCATTCGCTTTCTTCACTGCCTGCTGCACCTGCATGCCTACTTTCAATGACTGGTGTACCATGACACCCAGGTCTCGCTGCATCTCCCCTTTTCCTAATCGGCCACCATTTAGATAATAGTCTGCTTTCCTGTTGTTGCCACCAAAATGGATAACCTCACATTTATCCACATTATACTGCATCTGCCAAACATTTGCCCACTCACCCAGCCTATCCAATTCACATTGCAGTCTCCTAGCATCCTCCTCACAGCTAACACTGCCCCCCAGCTTGGTGTCATCCGCAAACTTGGAGATATTGCCTTCAATTCCCTCATCCAGATCATTAATATATATTGTAAATAGCATGTTTTACCCATGCCGTGTAATTCAAAAGCAAAGAACACACGTTCATACACTTTTGACAGGAATTGATGGAGGATAATTTTTGAGGTTTTCACATTGGGTTTTTTTTCAAACGGAGAAAAATGGAACGCTTCTAAAATTTCAAATATAACATTTGGAAGAGTAGTTATCTCCATACATCAAACATTGCTCACATAGTTGCACAGAATTCGCTGTTTAGTATTTTGTGGGAACATTCTAATTAATAAACCTTAGAGTGAATTATTTGAAACTAATTACGCTTTGATGAAGTCACCTGCCTTTTTATACATTATGACGAACGCAACAAAATAGACAATACTCAGTGAAAGAGCATTACATGCGATTTCATAGCAATATTCATTTCGTGCCTCAGTGTACATCACAGGATACGAAGAGTCAAGTTATACAATCAAGCGTAATATTTATTATAGCATGGGGAACTGAACAACTTATATCGATATTGTTTTATTTTTAATGATGTTTATATAACTAAACGATCGAACTGGAAGGAAAGGTTAAAACATAAAAATACAACAAGGCTACAATCTGGAAACTTGACATTAACTTGTTTGAAAAATATGCATATTTTCGAAATCCATTGTTCCATAAGCCCCCACACTTGACTTCGCTCAACAATTCGGACATGAACAATGCGATTTGTGCTTCACTTAAAACTTACCAAATGATCTCAACTTTTCTTCACTCAAGGTAACCTCTGAATCTGAAACAAAAATACAAATTAAGTAATTTAAATTAAATTCGTGATAAAGAACTGTACCGAAGCGATAGAAAAATCATTGGTTTGGCGCTACAAAAGAAATAATATGGAAATTCACAGCACTCATATTGTCTGGTTAGATGGGCAGGAAAAAACAGCGACGAAAATGTAATGAACAAATTCACGTAATAACATATTAAGATCACGCCGAAATACATATTAATACAGTGTAAATGGGAAAACATCGAGGACAGTAGAAAAGCAATAGTAGACCGGAATACATAGCCAGAGATTGTAAAAGACAATCGAATAGATCTAAAATACATTTTGGACCACCTGTTGACTATTACATTTAGTTCTGGTCGCGACAATTTCAATCCCAATAACAGACTACCGTAATTACAACATACATTCTATCAATCAAGCTGTTTCCTGGGCATAATTTTCATATCATGACGTCGAACACAACTGTTGTTAATCACATCAACCGCCTTTCCTGATGTATAACAACTTTCAACCCGGAAAATTGAAAGAGACGGGCACAAATCTGACTGAAATATAACACCCTCCCCTATCGTGGACTTGCGTCAAGATTACTCTACAGCCGTGATCCAAACACTATGCTCCAGAACAGAACAATCCGAATGTTCATAGGTGTGAGCCAAAGCCAAATCATTGCCCGGGTATACACTCTAAACTACCTGACGGGTGTGCCATATTGCACATGCAATGATATCTCTATCATTATGTAGTAGCTTTGGTGAGGTATCCCAAATATCCTAAACAAGTACATATAGCGACATAGTTTCCTTCACTTATAGAGTCTCTTAAGAGAAATATAGGCGCCACCCAATCGTTTCGATGGGAACGCAGGTTAGATTTCTCTGATTTCTACAGGACGATTCTAAACCCTTTGAATATCAATGTTTCACGGGCTGCGTTTTGCTGTTTTATCAAAAAGTGAAAATCACATCAAATTTGAGCACGTTGTGTTCCATCTGCCATGTTTGTAAATTTCATTTTTCGCAGAATACCATGATGGTTTGTCTCGTTCCGGTTCTGTCCAGCTTAATCAACCACTAAGTATTCCTCAAGAAGGTTAAAATACTAATGCCATATAAGTGGGCATCGATCCGGTGTGTGGTGTTAATTCTAAATGGCTAATCTCCTACGTAGAGGGCGGCATGTTGTAGTTAGCCAACCTTTAATTCCCGAATGGATATCGACTCTAATGCTCTATGAGTGTTGCTCATCGTGATGAAATTACAATCAACGCAACCTTTGCTGAATGGTATCATTAAATGGTCGGAGTTGTACCACAACTTGTCACTGCGTCATATTCCAGGTCTCACGAGATCATTTACCATCGGAGGCAAGGAATTTACGGTATTAACGGACGAACAATTGATAACAGTAAATTTAACTATGCTACGAAATGATCCCGTTGTGACGTTAAGGAGATGTATTGCAACCAAGCATCCTCCAGTACCACACCTCCATGCTGAACGGATGGTACTGGTAAAGCAAGGTGACGTGCTAGTTCATGAAAGGTCCGAGAGCACCATGTGTATTCTGACGGAGAGTGCAGAGCAGAAGGCCTTAAAAAAACTGCGGGACAGGCTTTGCTATTGGAGCCTGAACGCTAATGTAAAACGATGGATTATGATTGTCACGTACAGATTAGTATTTACACAGTTTTAATTATCAATATGTTTTTAGTTTTAGGCAAAATTGAAAACAACATAAGAAGTCGAAGGCCCTGATATGTGTCAAGCAGGTGGGAGATGAAGTAGAGAATCAGCGATTATTTCCAAAAAGTGTAGAAGATAGCGCTATTGGCATGGATCACTTGTGCTTGGCCAAGATCTATGGAGTGGAGGGGAGGGGTGTGAGGTTGTTGTGAAAATGTCTGGAAATAACTTAATTGGGCAAGATTGTAATCTGTTCAAACTAAATGCAATACTGGAAAACCCGGTTAACTTACTAACGATATGATAACTTGAAGGACATCGTGGATACAAATAGTGCAGTGGTTAGAGTACGAAAATTCTTAGACTGCAAACGAAAGTTAATTAAAACAAACTTTACAGTGAGATTTATAGTGTAGGACGAGTCAAACGTTAAGCGAGATATGACAAGATCAGGTAAGCAGGCTCACAAATGAGGAGTGGGAGAACAGCTGCCTTGCTAGTCACGTATAAATGAAGAATAGATGGTCACAACCTTTCATTAAGCATAGGAATCTGATAATGCATTTGAAATCATACATTCTGCATGTGATCAGACGATAACCAGAATGCTGTATCGTTCTGACATAATTTGTGGTTAACCAAGAATGTTTATGCTCTCTAAGGAAAGCTTGAGAAATTGATCAATGTTGTGTGAGATGTTCTTCTCCTTCCCGACCTCATCCGTAGATAGGAATGCGACTGGATTACACGAGACAGCCAAATCAGGATGCAAGTCGCACAAACATATCGCTCCAACTAGGTAAATGAGTAGATATCCGCGATCAGTGAGCAGCAGGCCAGTATTTCTGCCGCTGAATTATCATGGGGATCAGCGAGAACATTTGCCTTGGGAAGCAGTTCGCATTCTGCTGTCAGTTGTACCCCGGTGATCGGTTGTATGAGAGTAACAATTATTTGTTTAAGGCCGTGCACCGGGTTAAAAAAAATGTTATGGGCACGGTCACTGTTCAGTAACATTAAATTTCAGTTGTTGAAATACATGTCTTTAATAATTATCATTAAGTAAGCTTAATTAAATATGTATTACTATTAATATTTTAAGACGTTATTCAAATTAAAAGCCAACATATATTTCAGTTGTCCTCAAATATGATTATCATTACCTCTCGTTGTTAAAATGCCCTGATCCTCGTGCAGTTTATGCATCGCCTATCGTCGCACGCAAGTTATTGCAATAGGATACGTACAGCAGGAAAAGATGCAGTCAGCAATATGGACACAAGAAAATGCGACAACTTATTTTGATCCTGTGACCATATCCTGGGTAGTTCTACTTCAGTGTTAATTATGCATCGTTCAGGGACCAGAGTATTATCGATAGATTTTAAGTTTCTATATTCCAGAGGGAAAATGATTTTCCTCGCATTCTCCGCTTCTGCACTACTTTTCCGAATGCAATGATACTCTCAAATATTAAGAATGATTCGTCATCGGACCAAATTATGTCATCGTCCTAGTAAATAACTTTAAGCGGAGATCTTCCGTGTGTCACACAGTGAGTTTAAAGAAAAAACTGAATCCAAAAATACAGATATGCAATGCGCTTACATGTGGTTTTAATTTTCAGTTCTTGAGCTGAAAGTGGAAAATAGCATGAGTACTACCAGAACACCATTGCAAAGACGGATGGACGATTTTGAAAGGGAAAATAAGTTCTTTAAATCTTAGCACACTTCTGTGCAGCATTTAAAAATAGTGTTCCAGAATGCTTCATTGTTTTCTTTTTAATGGATGGTAATATATATATATATCTTCGCCCTTAAATAGTGATCCAGCGAAATTTAAGCATTGCATTGATGTTAACGGATATCAGGCTCCCCCCAATCCGTGTTTCGATCCTATTAATTATTCCGCCTTGCACATCTTTGATATCTCAGTGGTCGGCGGTGTGGAGGAAATTATTAGATATGACATTAAACCAGTTGAAGACAATGTGTTGCTTTCGAAATCTCTCGTCTATCAAATGTACTTGTAAATATGTGATCAACTAGACGCAGATTACTATAGCCTATGCAAGAGAAGAAATACACATGACCTACTATTTGAAGAGAAACCCCCCCCAATTGGATTAAATGATTAACATTTAGTACGGATACCCTACTAGATAATGCGTTATGGTGTGGGCTTAATATTTAGAAGAAATGCAAATTCACGTTTCAAAGAATTTTCAAAATATGCACGATTCTCACTTTGTGATTTTTCTTCCACCGGTGGGCTTACTTTCTCTACGAATTAAAAACAAAATTACTTTAGTGAACAATCGGTAAGAGTACAAGATTCACAAAGGCTGTTTAAGTTCGTAAAAAAAACACATCACTGTAGCAGTGGCTGTACCAGCTGATTGATATTTATTTGTCATTCTTTTACCAGTCAAACTTTGTGACACATTTCGATGGTGTTCATTTGTTTTGCTTGTTATTTATATATTTGAGAAAAATATTATGAAAGTGATTTCTCGGCTCCCGGCCAAAACATATCATGTGGAAAGAAATTAATCCAAATATATAATTCGCTACTTTTGCTGTTTTGGCCTTAGAGTGCACTCAGTATATTTGAATTTATGCTTCCAGGGTCGACTTCAGTCTTTCATTATGGATTAAACTTATTTATGAAATATATAATGTATTCGGTTGCTGTTATTTCCACACTAATATTCAACAGTGATTTGAAATCAGCTGTTAAATCATCAGTCACACATAAGATTCATACATCTTTCTCGTTAAATATTGGACGTAGAATTGTCCGGCTGAATGTAGAATACAGTTTTGAGCCCAACTATAGAAGATCGGAATCTAAATAGCATATGGTCCAAAACGCGATATATGCTACGGTACAGGTGATTACAAGAGAGAATTTGTAACGCAGTTTTTCAAACCCGATCTGGAGAGGAGGTACCATTCATTCCGCGTGTGGGCGGAGGGGGGTGAATGGGTGGGGGGTGAGCTCGGAGAAAAGACGGGGGAAGATCCATGGGGTATCACGGCGGAGGGGGACGGGAGCCAGCGGGTGGGGGGGGGGCAGAGGGGAGGGGGCTGGAACTCGGGACGTTGAGTTGACGGTGCGTTTGGGACTCACAGCGGCCGCTGGGCGCGCTCCTACGCCGGGAACAGACACACCGCTTTCCGTTTGGCGACATCACCATCCGCGCCGCTTCCGGTCCCACCGTGATTGTGTCCGGTTGGAGACCTCCGCCAGCCTCCCTCAGCTCCAGTAAAGACGCGATGGCGCAGGAAGGGGCGGACCGTCCCGCGGAGTGACAGGAGAAGAGACTAATCCGTACTGCGCTGACTGGCAGTAGAGGAGATCGATCTGCGCACGCGCAGTATTTACGGTTTTTAAACCACGCTAATTTGTACATTGTATCGCTGATAGGAACGAAAATTGGTGCACCCGCAGCACGGGAGAACCGTGAGTGAACTGACGAAAAATCGTAGCGCTATCCGGTAGGTAGTGCTATGACATGAGGGAGGGTCATGTGGCGCCATCTGGTGATTAGACATAGACATAGACATAGAAACATAGAAATTAGGTGCAGGAGTAGGCCATTCGGCCCTTCGAGCCTGCACCGCCATTCAATATGATCATGGCTGATCATCCAACTCAGTATCCCGTACCTGCCTTGTCTCCATACCCTCTGATCCCCTTAGCCACAAGGGCCACATCTAACTCCCTCTTAAATATAGCCAATCAACTGGCCTCGACTACCCTCTGTGGCAGGGAGCCACTTGTAGATCGAACTCAGAGCTGCTGTGGATTTTGTAGAAACAGCAGCAAAGAGATGCAAGAACAAGCGCTGATTGGCTGTCGCCCGAGTGGGAGGAGAGTTAGAAGTGAGTCAGAGGGGGAAAACTGTTTAAAAAGAACGGCAAAACACAGACAGATCTAACTCAGAGCTTCCATGGATTTTGAAGAAATGGCAGCAAAGAGAAGCAGGAAAAATCACTGATTGGCTGTAGCCCGAGTGGGAGGAAAGTTAGAAGTGAGTCGGGGAAAGCAGTTTAAAAAGAGCTGCAAAACACAGACAGACTGAACTAAAACTTCCGTGGATTTTGGAAAAATAGCAGCAAAGAGAAGCAGGAAAAAGCACTGATTGGCTGTAGTCCGAGTGGGAGGAGAGTTAGAAGTGAGTTAGAGGGGGAAAACAGTTTAAAAAGAGCGGAATAACACAGACAGACTTAACTCGGAGCTTCCGTGGATTTTGAAGGAACAACAGCAAAGAGAAGCAGGATAAACCACTGATTGGCTGTAGCACGAGTGGGAGGAGAGTTAGAAGTGAGTCAGAGGTGAGGAATTTGGTTTGAAAATTGGTAAATTGGTAAATTAGGCAATTTATCAGTGAATATAAGCAAGGGAGCAGCAGTGAGTCTCATGGTGGGAGCCATTGTCGGGGGATGTTCTTTATGTTTAAATCTCTTATTAATGTTATGTCTGTATTCTTTCTTTATGTGCTGCATTGGCAAGAAGCATTTCACTACACCTAGGTGTATGTGACCAATAAATAACCTTTGAACCTTTGAACCTTTGAACCTTTGAGAACAGAAACAACGTGGCATCATTGATACTATTCATTTAATAAAGAAGGCATTTGCTACATTCTTGTCGATGACAAGGAATGGGCGACGTTTCGGTTCGAGACCCTTCTTCTGAACGTCGCCCATTCCTTTTCTCCAGAGATGCTGCCTCACCCGCTGAGTTACTCCAACATTTTGTGTGTATAGTTTAGGGAATGTCAGGTTAACCATTTGTGATAAGAAATATAAATGATAAGAACATTGTTTAAATGGACAATACCATACAGCATTCTTTTCGGATGAAGGATATATTGGTGTTATGAGATTAGTTTGGTATATACTGGGCAACAACCAAAACACCCTTAAACTCCCGGGGGTCAAAAGAGCGGTCTATCCACGCCGAAGCCCATAAATTTCCTGAACAAATTCACTGAATAGAATCAAGAATGTATGAACATGTTCCCGATTCCGTTGTTTTTCTTTGCTTTCTAAGTAATTCAGCTTCTGTTTCCAAAGATGTTACCTGACGTCCAAGTCTTATCCCAAATATTTTCTGTTTCAGCTAGGTCTTGTAACTTACGAACTCTGTTTTCATTAGTATTGGCCCGATCATAGTGAAGGAGAACATATTTCACGTGCCAAGTGACGTACTACTGCCTACATGGTAAACATGAGGTCAGCTGTTTTCCGTTTGCACGCTTGAATATGCAATTCAAACCAAGGTGCACGAACTCACCTGGACGCAGATCATTTTCAATGGAATTCCGTAAGGCTATCAATGTTATAACATGCTGAACTAATTCCATTTGTCAGTATCTCATATATTCTTAAAGTTTTCGCTAATTTCCCCTTCCTACCATGGTAATAATTTCTTTATTTGATCATATATGAGCCGTCTTTTAATTGACTCCAATTATTTGCAGGATTACAACGTCATTTACCCGTGCAAGCCAGTATAATTGACTTTGTGTTGATAGTGAAATTTAGCATTTCAGGAATTGCGCGTTCCTACAGTGCAGGAACATTTGGACAGCAGCGACTGGCTGACTGTGTCAGCTAACCGTTTGTACTAAAGGAATAGAAGAAAGCAGATACTTGGAAAAGCTGAAGAGGCATTTGGACATGCAGGCGAACGTGCATGGAATTGACCGAGTAGACATAATTGTAAGTCAACTGGCATGACCGAAACTGAATGCAGGGCAGCTTCTTTGAAAGTAAGAGCGTCCTTTATAGGTTGCATATAACGTGCAAATGTCATTCGCAGAGAGCGGCAGTGGATGTTAAAAAGAGACCAAACGCCGGTTTCACTCACCAGGGAGAGATAACTTCAAATCTGCGGACAACATGAAATCATTAAATGGTCGCCAGTAAAATAATTCCTTTCGTCCCTCTGTACTCATCTCACAACCAAAGATGGTCGGCAATTTTCGGAAAGACTGCGATAATTTGATTATTAATTTATTGCAGAATAACTAAAGACTATAACCTCAAAAAATAAATAAATCTTTGGCAAAATAGCTCCACACGGCCAACGCAACTTATAAATTTCGAAACGTCGTTTGGCGTTCAATTAAATTTTAGATAGCAAATAGATGTTGACTGAACGATGCAACCAGATACTGACTGGGGCGCGTAGTTTAGTTTAGAGATACAGCGCGGAACCGCACACTAACACTATCCTACAACAAGGGACATTTTTGTACATTTACTAAGCCGATTAACCTACAAACTTGTACGTTTTTAGAGTATGGGTGGGAACCGAAGATCTCTGAGAAAACCCACGCAGATCACGGGGAGAACGTACAAACTCCGTAGAGCACCGGTAGTCAGGATCGAATCCGGGACTTCGGCACTGCATTCGCTGTAAGGCAGGAACTCTACCGCTGCCCCACCGTGACCGCGGCACCACCTTAACATGCTTCCTGAAAATCTTGCTGACAGTGACTGAGAGTTTATTGTCCACGTAACTCTGTTCTCCAGCTCCGTCCTGTATTCTCTGTTTCATTGTTCATCATTCGGCCCACCACAATGATGTCGTCTGCAAATATGTGGATTGAACTTCAGCTACATTTGCCGTAAGGTCGTTAGCGTAAAGTAAGTATAGTTGGGCAGTGAGCACACAACCTTGCGGCGTACTGATGTTGAAAGTTGTTACGGAGCAGGTGTTATCACCGATTCTCGCTGATTGAGGTCCGTGGGTCAGAATGTCGGGTATTGAGTAACTGTGTGTGTTTGTGTGGCGGGGGGGGGGGGGAATTCTACGTCCCGGGGTTGGAGGTGAACGTATTTGACACTACAGCGTTGAAGGGCTTTTAAGGCAAATGTGTAGATGATAAATAGGAATCTAATGTACGAATCCATGTTTTTTTAAATCTCTTCCAGAGATCTGATTCTGGCCATGGAGATGAAATCTACAGTGGATCTGATGCGGCGCTAAGCAAGTTGTAGTTGATCAATGTAGCCCGGAGGCCGGACGCACTTCATGATGGTGGATGTCAAAGCCACTGGACGGTCGTCATTAAGGCACGCTACCTTAATCCGTACCGTTGTATTGAAATCATTATAGGCTTGCCTTGTATTCCTCCAAGATACCGATTGCACCATGCTTTGAACTGCATCTTCATATACTCAGTTACGCTTCAATAGTTTGAGTGCACTAATATCTCAATCGTATAATTGTTTTGTACCGCATTATAGACCCCATCTCGACAACTTCCCATTCCATGTGTTGAAATGCTTCTAAAAACGTATCTTCCATTTACATTCCGTCATTGGAAGTCACCCAATGGAGGCAATTACATGCTTCCAATCTAGTCCTGAGGAAACTGCGATGCGTTAACGTTAGCACATTTAACTGAGCAAATGGAAAGGGTTGGGTGAACTAAAGGGTAAAGCAGGGAGGTGGATTGTGTGGAACCTGCTGCGACCCTTTCCCATTTACATTCTGTCCGTTAAATGGACAAGAGGCATCGGTGTCACTCCAAATTATCAATCCCCACTGGGTTGCTTGTGCGCAAGATATTCCCATTGGTATTTTAGCCTTGTTGTGCGTAACAATGACGTTTCCACAACATGCTTGACGTGTTTTCCTTTCGCCATATTCCCGGAACAGAGCTGGCCTAGAGCGTCTGTTTTAGCATTGATGGGCTTGCATTTGGTGTGCACCCTCATCACCCTTCCTTCTTAGAGATAACGGTGTGTGTCTGCGTCATTCTTTCCAATCGTGATTTTTTTATAATTCGGATCTCCTTGCGCAGATTTGTTTTGTTTTATTTAATTTCTAGATACATTGCATTCCGCATTCTTTTCGCCATTTCAGGGAAGAAGGTATGTAAGGTATGGGGTTTGACAAATTAACACAGGCAGATACAAGCATTTACATTTTACAATAATCGATAAAGTTGGCTTCCAAGTGGAGGTGACATGTAAAAATGTTTACTATTTATCCTTTGGGTGAGTCATGCTAAAGCTTCTTTGTCTTAACCACGGTTTTGTGGTGGGGAAATGTAAAGGAAAGACGTCTATATTGATACTTGTATGCCACTGCTCTGCACTGATTTGCATTTGTCAAGCATGGATTTGTGGAGAACCTGGCTGGCATGATATAATAGAACAGGTGTCGGTGACCAGGCAAATTTAAGCAGTCCCTTATATTAAGTGGACTGGAATACTTTAGTAATGTTGCATATCGTGCATGATGTTCTCAAATGGTTATTTGAAGATAGACAGATTTAATTTTGGGTTTTTTTTCCTTTTTAATACGTTTCATCAAATTATCCACCTGTCTATCACCTACAGCGGTCAATTGTATAATTAAACATAAGGTAGTGGATCTAATTTTATGAAACGTCTAGCTTACCTGTAATTAATTTATTCATTGCTCTTTCTATAAAATGTATTGAAATGCATTTAGTGCCAGGACACGAACATACCACCGAAAACGTCGCTATTACTGTGCAGTCTCATTTTTCCCGATCAATGCAATCCTGATAGAAGCACCGTGTAGATAAATCAAGACAAAAAAATTTAAATGCTGTAATATAACTTATGTAAATAGTATTCAGTGCGGCTGAGGAAGAGACTACCGCGTTGACGTATTGAGGGTATAGTTATGTCATTCATTCGCTTTCCGGTTGTGGTCGGGCTTCGTTAAATATGTCCAATACAGTTATGTGGAGGCATTGTAGACCATTAAAGCGGGTTTTAACAAAGGTACCCGAGATTAACCTTCCATCGCGAAAGAGTGCATGTTAGGGACCGTAGTACTCTCCTTTATGCCTCAAAATTATTTACACTTGCATTGATATGCAAATGCTATTTGATGCGCCCCTTTGTCCGAAACGCATCGATTCGTCTTGCTGTACATACGACCTGAGCACAAAGTAGCACACAAAGAGAGATTGAGATGGAGCCTTTCCCAATTAAACATATTTGATATAATTTTTTACAGGTAGAAATACCTTGATTGGTAGAAGTAAATAAATCTTATTTACCTGCATTGATTTTATATTTATTCAACTCTACAAAGTTACATTGCAATGCCTCGATTATCAAGACGGAATTAAAACATTTAGCAGAATATATTTTCTTCATGTAATCCCCCATTTCTATCAAGGAACATAGCATGTAACACTGATGTTTTCTACGGTCCCTAATGGCTTCCATATACCAACAGCAGGGACCGGAAACACACAGGGCTGACTGTGAGAACGTGGACTAACGACACTGAATTAGTTAAATTGCTTGTGCTGGTGTCAAATATGAGTCGAAGAGCTACATATATTAATAGCTTCCAATCTGTTTGGTGGTGAAATATACATAATTGGACGATTGAAAATAGCAGACAGAGAGCAAGAACATAACGTTTGCAGACTTGATATAGGGCGCACACAACAGTGACTGAGCACGTGAATTAAAAATAAACGCATGAAAACCAAGCATTTCTGGCGAGTGTGTATTAAAAGAGGAAAAACAGAGTTACTGAGCTCACGTTTCACGTTGATGAAATATCGGGATCATGAACGGTTGAATAGACTGCCTGCCTGCAGCCCATAGCATCCTGGAGCCGCGGTCTCCGGTAGGAAAGTGCCGATTCGGGCACTCCAAGCCACGGAGTGTGTTTGACCGTCCCGACGTCGGCGTTTTGATCATCCCGACGACAGGGCCTGTACATCGGGATGTCCGTAGCGGCGACTACGGAGAGTTCATGGCTCCGACCACGGATGAACAAAGGAGGACTGACTGAACTTCCAACGCAGTGAAGAATGCTGTGGTAGATGTATGTTACATTTTATTGTGGATTGTGTGTTCTTTTTTTAAGTGTATCGCTGCTGCCGAATTCATTTCACTGCACCTTCCGGTGCATGTGACGAATAAAATTGACTTTGACTTTGACTTTGCACAGTCTTTTGCCCAAAGTAGGGGAATCGAGGACCACAGGACATAGGTTCAAGCTAAAGGGGAAAAGATTTAATAGGAATCCGAGGGATACCATTTTCACACAGATATTGCAATGCATGAAGGTAAATTTTATCTTGATCATTGAAACGTGTTAATTCGTATCGAAAACCTGCGAAGTTTTTCAACATTATAATTTAATTTACAAACAAAATCGTCCAGTCTACTCACGGAACAGCTGCAGACAATGTTTCAATTCTACGGCAAAAAAAAACAGGGTAGAGATTATTGTGAGTGTACATAGTAAATAAGAAACGTATCATATTGGAGCTAAACGTCCCTTGTTTCCCTCAAGCCCCTGTCCGAGCCATGGGACAGTATTGAAAGAAATAAAACCGTGCAACTACGAAGTCCTGCTTGGCAAACAGCGCCTACATGGCCGTTGACAATGGAAGGAAAGACCACGTCACCAATAACCCATGGAATATTTCAAATTTACCGATCGTTCGCAATTAGTTGAAAATACTCGCGATTTTTTTATAAAATGCATATTAATTAAAGCATATTAAACCATTATAAACATAAAATGAAATGCAGGAAAACAAAACAAAACTTATGTAAACTTAGTTTTCAAATGTTTATTGGCGCGCGGAATAAATTAATTTGCTGAAATTTGTCTGCATTGGTTGGTGGGAAGCATCGTACTAAATACAAAGTCCCTGCGCGATAAAGCACGAAGGGATCCTGATCATATTTATCACAACATGGCATACTACAGCATCAGGCATGTAATGCAAGGCCACCTGTGCAGCTGATTTACGCAGCCTGCCTGGTGTTCTTTGTAGAACTGTACGTGCAAATGCAATCAAATCGCAATTTACATTTGTTTGTAATGTTATAAAACCTGTTCGGCTCTCATCATATTATTCCCCACATGTCTCCTGATGGTCACGCACTGAATTCCAAATCGAAGTAATTCATGAGGATATAATTTCATTACCTGCAGATTTGATGTCCTTTTCAACCTCTAATTAAAATGAAAATACATAATTCTCATTGGGGTAGTGCATATACTGCTCACTACATTTACATATGTCCCCTCACTATGCATGGGAGAGTTCAGTTCGTGTAATATATCACCGTCATCTGCGTGGTATATGAAATAGATTGTGGTGGATATATGTTGCTATATTAGATAATTACTACGGATAAAGGGGTAACATATCACTGAATAAATCTTCGGTGTCACTTCACGAAATTAATGAGTTAAGTGAAAAACAATCTATTGACAGGGCTCGTATCATCCATTGACATTCCAAGCGTCAGTAAATAATTGCTAGAATGCTATGAAGAATAGGCGGTGCCGTGAGCACTATTCTAGAGTCAACAGACGTCACGTATTCATGATTGCCTATACTGCACTCGTTTCAAAAATATGTATCATGAATACATTTCATAAACATAGTTATTTGCCTTCACTACTTTCGAGAAAATCGGAGCAAAGGTGACGAAGGTAATGGGCGAGTGTTGCGTGGTGAAAATTTCAACGGATTCGAATAAGGCATTTGATAGTCCCGGTAGTAGGCTGGTCCAGAACTGTAAAAGTGACTTGATTTTACAGATTCAGAACTGGCGTCATCAGAGGATATAGAGTGTCGTGGTGAAAGAACAATATTCAGGCTGGAGATCTCTGATGAGTGTAGTTCGGCAGGCATCTGTACTGAGCCTCTAATTGTGTAATAAATATAAACGACTTCGGCCTAAATGTATACGGGGTGGTTAGAACGCTTGCAGATGACAACAAGTGTCTTGTGGTGGCGGGCTGTGAGAAAGACTGTGGAATTAATGCAGATCAGCCACAGAAACGGGCGGAGAAATGGCAAGTGGAGTTTAATCCGGGCAACTGTGAAATGTTTCTCTTTTGGAGTGTAAGGGCAAACTATACAATTAATGGAAAGAAACTTAACAACTTTAATGTGGAAGGATCCTTGGTGCCAAATCCATAACACAATTATAATGGCAGCACAAGTAGAACGAATCATCAATAATGTCGTAATCTTTCGTGTATTGGGTGTCAGAGACAGGAAGTAATGATGCAGTTTTATAGGACTTGGTTAGTCGCAATGGAGTATTGGCTGCTGCTCTGGTCGCTACCTAGAGCAAGGCCGTGGAGGCTTTGAAAGGAGTCCAGAGGAGTTTTATCTGAATGATGCCCGGATTAGTCTCTGTGGCCTACTGGGAGAGGTTAGACAGTCTTGGATTATTTTCTCCTGAACGCCGAGGGTTGATGGGAGACTTGAACGAAGTATATATAAAATGACGAGAGGCGTTGATAGAGCAGACAATCAGAACATTATTTTCCAAGAATGGAAATATGAAATACTGGAGTGCATAGCTATAAGGTGAGAGATGCAACATTAAAATGACATGTGCGGCGGAATCGTTTTTTGCCGAGGTGAGTGACTATAACGCTTTCCTGGGGCTGATGGTGGAGGCCGCCACATTAGTGCAATTTACGAGACTTTTGGAAGGTATAGAACGTAGAAGAACTCCTGTGTAACGAATAGCAGGGAGTTGCTAGTTGAGAAATTGCTTTGAAATGTGAATTGGATGTGAGATTGGAATTGAATGGTTACATGAAACGGCAATTCAACTATCTATCTCAGCACAAATCCAGTGACGATATGCTGTGATGTATTTCACTATGTTCTATAGACAATAGACAATAGACAATAGGTGCAGGAGTAGGCCATTTGGCCCTTCGTGTCAGCACCACCATTCAATGTGATCATGGCTGATAATCCCCAATCAGTACCCGCTCAGCACCCGCTGAGTTTCTCCAGCATTTTTGTGTACCATCCCCAATCAGTACCCCGTTCATGCCTTCTCCCCATATCGCCTGACACTGCTATTTTTAAGAGCCCTATCTAGCTCTATCATCAAAGCATCCAGAGAACCTGCCTCCGCCGCCCTCTGGGATAGAGAATTCCACACACTCACAACTCTCTGTGCGAAAAAGTGTTTCCTTGTCTCCGTTCGAAATGGCTTACCCCTTATTCTTAAAATGTGGCCCCTGGTTCTGGACTCCCCCAACATCGGGAGTATGTTTCCTGCCTCCAGCGTGTCCAAACCCTTAACAATCTTATATGTTTCAATAAGGATCCCTCTCATCCTTCTAAACTCCAGAGTGTACAAGCCCAGCTGCTTCATTCTCTCAGCATATGACAGGGTCGCCATCCTGGGAATTAACCTTGTAAACCTACGCTGCACTCCCTCAATAGCAAGAATTTCCTTCCTCAAATTAGGGGACGAAAACTGCACATAATACGCCAGGTGTGGTCTCACTAGGGCTCTGTACAACTGCAGAAGAATCTCTTTGCTCCTATACTGGACGTCTCTTGTTATAAAGAGATCCAAAGTACCTGTTCAACTCATCTGCCATTTCCTTGTTCCCCATAATAAATTCAAAATTTTCGGTCTTCAAGGATCCAGCTTTGGTCTGAAGTATTTTGTTTCCTCCTCACATTCCTAAAGAAGCTTTTACTGTCCTGCTTTATATTCTTGGCTAGCTTACCTTCGTACCTCATCCTTTCTCCCCATATTGTCTTTTTAGTTATCTTCTGTTGTTCTTTAAACATTACCCAATCCTCTTGCTTCCCGCTCATCTTTGCTACATTGTAATTCTTCGCTTTAATCTGACGTCCCTTGTCAGCCATGGTCGCCCCTTACTCCCCTAGGCATCTTTCTTCCTCCTTGGAATGAACTGATCCTGCCCCTTCTGTATTATTCCTAGAAATGCCTACAATTTTTGTTCCACTGTCATCTCTGCCAGTGTATCTTTCCAGTCAACTTTGGCCAGCTCCTCCGTCATGGCCCCGTAGTTCCCTTTATTCAACTGTAACAATGACACCTCCGATCTACCCTTCTCCTTCTCCAATTGTCGATTAAACCTGACCATGTTATGGTCACTACCTCCTAATGGCTCATTAACCTCGAGGTCCTTTATCAAATCCGGTTATTACATAAGACTTAATCCTACAGCTTCCCTAGCCCAACCCTCGGGCTCACCCGCATATATTTCCGGGGATTCTCACTACTCCTTTTCTTAAAGAGAGGAACAGCATATACCACTCTCCAGTCACCCGGGATCTTGCCTGTGGCTAGAGAAGAAACAAGGATTCTCATCAAGGCCACATGCAATCTCATCTCTTGCCTTCTTCAATAACCTTGAATAGAACCGAACAGTCCCTGGTGACATACTTAATGTTCTTCATGTGACGTTGTACAATTTCCTTCTCGACAAACTGTTCTGGGAGATGCTTATTCTAAACACTGATCTCGCTGTGCCCCGAGTACCTTTCCTCGGGAGATCCAGATGCAAAATACTCCTTTAGTACCTAATCTACATCCTCCGACGCCAAGCCTAGTTTCCCTTCGGTATTTTTGAGCGGTCCTACCCATTTCCTTGTTATCCTCTTATTTTTAACGTAGTATAACAAGGACTTGGGATTTTCCATAAAAAGTCTCACCAAAGATCTTTCATGGCCCCTTTTGATTATTCCACAAATTAGCTTGAGTTCGTTCTTACTCCTTGTAAATTCTTCATTAGCCCCGTCCGATACCATCTTCTCAGTTTTGATATATGCTTTATTTTTCCTCGAGACACATCTTATAACCTCCTAAGTTATCCACGGTTCTCTACTTCGACGTCTTTATCCCTCCTCCTTATCGGAACATGCTGATCCAGCATTTTCATCAGCAACACTTTAAACGAAGTACACATGTCTTCTGGGGACTGACCTAATAACAACTGCTCTCAGCCTACCCTCCTTAGCTCTTGCATCATTGCATTGCAATCTGCTTTGCCCGAATTATATTCTCCCCACAGTATCCAGAGCTGTTCGACTACAAAACAATCTTATAACAAAAGAAGGATCTCGACCCGAAACGTCACCCATTCCTTCTCTCCAGAGATGCTGCCTGTCCCGCTGAGTTACTCCAGCATATTGTGTCTACCTTTTATAACATAAGGAGGTGTGATCGCCTATCTCCAAATTTGTCTTCCACTGCAGCGCCAATCACCTGGCCACGCTCGTTTCCCAATACAAGGTCAAGTATGGTCCCTCCTCGGGTCGAACTATCCACATAAGTACCGAGTGTATGTGGCTTAGGAAACTAGACTGATCGGACTCATCGCTGTAAAAAGTGCTAAATAATTTGCTTTGTTTTCTACTTACTTGAAACGTTCAAATTGACTTTTACAGTGTTCAATTCTGAACGGAAGAAATGAAACAATTTATTGATTTTTTCAGTACCACTCAGAACACTGAAGTGATCCTTTAAAAATGGTGTTCTTATCGGTTCTACATTGCTCTGCATGGCTGTCTCCTGGATAACCGTCTTTAGTGAAGAAGGTTAACCACTACAGGATTGTGCAACTGTCAACATGTACACCGGAGTTCAAATCGGTTTTGTAACGAAGTATGAAATGAAGGAATTGGATTTGCAATTGACATCGGGCTGTGCATTCCGTTGATGAATTTATGTCAGGAGTAAAATGTCTCCCAACAAATGACTAAAATTATTCGCTTTGTCTGCAATCATTACATGAGCGAATTCGACGTGTATCTTCAGAAATTAGCACCAGAAATACTAGGGGACCGCCCAGAAATACTTGGGGATCGAGGATCTAGTGGGAGAGAGGAACTGAAGGGAATCCACTTTATTCAGGAAATAGTGTTAGGTAAACTGTTGGGACTGAAGGCAGATAATTCCCCACAGCCTGATGGCCTTCATCCCAGAGTACTCAAGGAGGTGGCCATAGAAATCGTTGATGCATTGGTGATCATGTTTCAATGTTCTCTCGACTATGGATCAGTTCCTGTGGACTGGAGGGTAGCTAATGTAACTCCACTTTTTAAGAAAGGAGGGGGGGAGGAAACGGAGAATTATATACCAGTTAGCCTTACATCGGTAGTGGGGAAGTTGCTTGCGTCGATCATTAAATATGTTATATCTGCGCATTTGGAAAGCAGTGAGAGGATCGGTCAAAGTCAGCATGGATTTATGAAGGGGTAATCATGATTCACTAATCTTTTGGATTTTTTTGAGGATGTAAAAGGTAGGTGGATGTGGTGTATCAGAACATTCAAAAAGCCGGTGATAAGGTCTCACACAAGAGATTAGTGTGCAAACTTAGAGCACATTGGGGATAGGCTATTAACATGGATAGAGAACTGGTTGGCAGACAGTAAGCGAAGAGTAGGAATTCACGGGTCCTTTTCAGAATGGCAGGCAGTGACTAGTGGGTTTCCGCAAGGCTCGGTGCTGGGACCCCAGTTATTTACAATATATATTAACGATTTAGATGAGGGAATTAAATGTAATATCTCCAAGTTTGCAGATGACACATTGCTGGGTGGCAGTGTGAGCTGCGCGGAGGATGCTATGAGGCTGCAGGGTGACTTGGAGATTTTGGGTGAGTGGACTGATGCATGGCAGATGCAGTATAATGTGGATAAATGTGAGTCTATCCACTTTGTGGCAGGAACAGGAAGGCAGATTATTTTCTGAACGATGTCAGATTAGGAAAAGGGAAGGTGCAACGAGTCCTAGGTGTGCTTGTACATAATTCACTGAAAGAAAGCATGCAGGTACAGCAGGCAATGAAGAAATCTAATGGCATGTTGGCCTTCATTGCCAGAAGATTTGAGTTTAGGAGCAAGGAGGTCCTACTGCCGTTGTACAAGGCACTGGTGAGACCTGGAGTATTGTGTGCAATGTAGATTTCCTAATTTGAGGAAGGACATTATTGCTATTGAGGGAATGCAGCGTATGATCACCAGATTAATACCCGGGATGGCGGCACTGATATATGGTGAAAGAATCGCTCGACTGGGATTGTAGACACCGGAAATTTGAAGGATGAGAGGGCATCTTATAGAAACATATCAAATTCTTAAAGGATTGGACAGGCGAGATGCAGGAAAATGTTACCGATATTTGTGAATCCAGAACCAGGTGTCACCGTCCAATAATAAGGGATGGGTCATTTAGGAATGAGATGACGATAAACATTTTCGCCCGGAGAGTTGCTAATCAACCCAGAGAATTCTGTGCCACAGAAGTGAGTGGAGGATAATTCACTGGGAATTTTCAAGAGAGAGTTAAATTTAGCTCTTAGGGCCAAAGGAATCAAGGGATATGGGGATAAGGCAGGAACGGGGTACTGATGTTTGATGATTAGCCATGAACACATTGAATGGCGGTGCTGGCTCAAAGGGCCGAATCGCCTACTGCTGCACTTATTTGTCCTATGTTTCTAGACGATGGATATTTCCGCATGTCTGATTACCATCCTATTTCTCCTGCATGTTGATATGTTGCAGTATTATTACAATTACCCTAAAATGGTTAAAACGGCTTTCAGCGCGATCTCCACCATTTTAGATTTCGCAGAGTCTCTTGCATCATATCCTCCTCGATAACTACGTGCTTGAACATCCCATTATTTTGTTAATGTATATTTAGAGGATGTGGTGGGGTTCAGCTCAATCGTCATGCATGGGATCTAATTCAAATCGGTCAAAGAGAATAGGACAGTGAGTGAAAATTGGCAAATGTGTAAGCAATTGCGAGGGTGAGTCCATTTTTGGGTTAAACGCACACCGAGTGGAAATACATTTTTATCGAAATGGATATTCATTTTACAGAGTGCCCATTATGGTTTCGAACAGGTGGGTGCTGGTGTATTTAAATAAACGTCCAGATGCTGCAGTATCCGCTGAAGTTCCATTATTTCGAAATGTGCCTAACATTTCAGAAATCAGAGCAGACAGCCTGCATAAACGCACATATTTAAGGGCATCAACTGAAATACGTACGGCATAACACACGTGTTTTTCCGTGTGGTGCCTGGAATAATTGAATTAGTTAATTCCTGGTTCCTCGTGTTTGTAGTAATTTATTTATTTATTTTTTGGTTAATCGATTTGTTTGGATTTACAATACCGGTCGCGATGCTAAATCCATCGATTAATAGTGCAGTCGTTAAATACAAATCCCGTCAAGGAATCTGCACCGACGTAAATGTGATGCAACTGGAGGGCAAATGATCGATTGCATTAAATTTAGTTAATGTTCCTGATAACCACCTTATCGACCCGTGTTCATTCAACATTTTATGACACCCACCATATACTATTGTTAACCGAATTAAATTACACATACTGAAAATGCAATACTAAATAAAACATCCATCTCACCAGTCAAAACTTTGGAGCGAACAATTTCTGTAAAGTACAAAACAGATTTGAGTTTATACACGACTTAATGTGTGTGCCTTTCAGATGGCGTGGTGTATTGTATCTATTCGGTGAGACGATATTGCAACATATAAATGCTACAGAAATGCTGGGATGTAATGCCGTTTTAATGCAGCATTAATAAATGTATATGTTAAATCCTGCGACCGCTGAAATAGCAACGTTGCGCTAATCTGGTTATTAGGACGTTTTTGCAAAGATTTAGAAAAATTACGCCATGCATATCCATGTAAATTTAAAGAAGTGTGTGAACCCCAATGGATATTATCTGATATTAGACGATGAAGGCCGTTTGTAATTCTTTTACGACGGGAATTCGAAAAAAAAATACCATGCTGCACCACAGTGTATGACAAATGTGAAGTTTGATGAAGACATAGAACCTTTGTCAGGAGATGAGTAAAACAACGAAAGAAGCAAAGTGCTGGAGTAAACTCGGCAGATCCGGCAGCATCTCTTCATAACATGGATGAGATATTTTGGGAGTGGACCATTCTTCAGTAGAGGTGAAAAATCTGTATGAGAGATGTGGGCGGGACAAATCCCGGCAAGTGATAGATGACTATTGACGAGGGGAGGGGTATGATTGGAAATGGCTGGCTAAAGTCCAGAACGGAAAAGACAAAAAAAGTGTGCGAAAGGGTGAGAAGGATAGGCTTGTAATGTGAAGTCTGGTGAAGAAGCAAGTTTAAGTTCACATTTATTGTCACACGCACCAATTGGTAGTTATATGTGAGTTACCGTACAGTCACAGGAATATGTGTTGAAACATCTTTGCTGTTGAGGTACACTGACGCAAGTTTTTCAGCAGTTTAAAAAAAATAACTAAAATAATCATACTATATTGATAAAACAAAATAAATAAAACAAAATTATATAGAATTAATTATATTATATTGAGAAAACAAAATAAATTCTAAATACTTCAGGGTCTTGTGTACGCTTTAATTTTACGGAGTCACATTCATGTAACAATATGTGTTGCTGAAAATTGAGGGCAGATGCGAAGTGGATACAAATGCATCCTTCAGAACGTAATTACTCTGCCACAAGGCTCGACGCTGAGTACAACGATGGGTAAGATGAGACAACTGGATAAAATTGTGCCGAACCTTTGAAATATCTGAAATTATTGAGATAACGTGACGGAGAACTGACTTATCTATCGGTACGAGCGGATAATCTTCACCGCTCATGGTCCCAGGCAATCAGCACTATACCGCCAAATGAAACGTATACATTCATTTAACTCACCGCGTCTCATCATATAACTCTTCAGTGCTAAAAGATTAAAGGGATTAAAAACACTCAGTAAACTCCGTACAAACAAAGCAAAAATCCACGTGTAGTTTGAATTTTCAACAGCATGTAATACCGTTCTCTTTTGCCTCCACGGTGCTTTCTGAAAAAAAAATTTCAGAAGATATGAGGATGGAAAATTGGCGTTTCGTGGAAACTTGTAACGCCTCGGAAAGCGATCAAGCATTCATATAATTCTGCTTTAATTTACCAGGTATTTAATGGAACCTATTTTGTTTGTTTTTTTTCAATGATTTATCGTGCTCTGCCGCACCTTCAATGTATATAAAAATTACACAGCTCAATGTGGTTTTCCTGAGATTTAGTACTTTAATGCAACGATTAAACAGCCATTAGTTAGATCAACCCATCGTCTGAGGAATGTACTCAATTAATCATTTAGAAAAGTAAAAAATATTATTTAATAGGAAACATAATCCAAGTATCATTAAACAGTGAAACGTCTGTGCAAAATAATTCAGTTGCCCTTCACTCTGCATGCGAGAACCTCTGTGGTTCAGAAACAAATGCATTCGGTATTTAGTAAAAGGAAATGTATCCTTTTTTGGTTAGAAACAGAAGAATTACAAATAAGTACTCATGTTTGAGTAAGGGTGGGGGAGACAGCCTACCTGGGGGAACCGACAGCGGCCGGGCCTCTGGCACAAAGACCGGTCCTGTTGCTCAGAAGGGTAAGGAAAAGAAGAGGCGGGCAATTGTAATAGGGGACTCTATAGTCAGGGGGTCGGACAGGCGATTCTGTGGACGCAGACAGGAGACCCGGATGGTAGTTTGCCTCCCTGGTGCCAGGGTCAGGGATGTGTCTGAACGTGTCCAAGAAATGCTGAAATTGGAGGGAGAGGAGCCTGAGGTTGTGGTACATATAGGTACCAACGACATAGGTAAAAAAAGAGAAAAGGTCCTGAAAGAAGAATTTAGGAAGTTAGGTAGAGAGTTAAGGAGAAGGACTGCAAAGGTAACAATCTCAGGATTACTGCCTGTGCAACGCGACAGTGAGAGTAGGAATGGAGCGAGGTGGAGGATAAATGAGTGGATGAGGGACTGGTGCAGTGGGTATGGATTCAAGTTTCTGGATCATTGGGACCTCTTTTGGGGAAGGTGCGACCTGTACAGAAAGGACGGGTTGCACTTGAACTCGAGGGGGACCAATATCCTGGCGGGGAGGTTTGCAAAGGCTACTGGGGAAACTTTAAACTAGTATGGTTGGGGGGAGGGACTCAAATTGGGAAAGCTAGCAGTCAGTGTGTGAGGCAGGAGGCAGAGAATGGTAGCACTCTGACCCAAAATGTAGGGGAGAGAGAAGAAAAATACAATAAACAGAGAATAAGAGAGGGTGGGTTTCTTAAATGTGTATATTTTAATGCTAGGAGCATTGTAAGAAAGGTGGATGAACTTAGAGCCTGGATTGACACCTGGAAGTATGGTGTTGTGGCGATCAGTGAAACATGGTTGCAGGAGGGCTGTGATTGGAAACTAAATATTCTAGGATTTCGTTGCTTCAGGTGTGATAGAATCGGAGGGGCAAGAGGTGGAGGTGTTGCATTGCTTATCATGGAAGATATTACAGCAGTGCTTTGGCAGGATAGATTAGAGGGCTCGTCTAGGGAGGCTATTTGGGTGGAACTGAGAAATGGGAAAGGGGTAGCAACACTTATAGGGGTGTATTATAGACCGCCAAATGGGGAGCGAGAATTGGAAGAGCAAATATGTAAGGAGATTGCAGATATTAGTAGTAAGCACAAGGTAGTGATTGTGGGAGATTTCAATTTTCCACACATAGACTGGGAAACACATTCTATAAATGGGCTGGATGGGTTGGAGTTTGTAAAATGTGTGCAGGATAGTTTTTTGCAGCAATACATAGAAGTACCTACTAGAGAAGGGGCGGCGCTGGACGTCCTGTTAGGAAATGAGACGGGTCAGGTGGCAGAGGTATGCGTTGGGGAACAGTTCGGGACCAGTGATCACAATACCATTAGTTTCAATATAATTATGGAGAGGGTCAGAACTGGACCAAGGGTTGAGATTTTTGATTGGAGAAAGGCTAACTTTGAGGAGATGCGAAAGGATTTAAAAGAAGTAAATTGGGACAGTTGGTTTTATGGGAAAGATGTGGAAGAGAAATGGAAGACATTTTAAGGTGAAATTTTAAGATTACAGAATCTTTATGTCCCTGTTCGGTTGAAAGGAAATAGTAAAAATTGGAAAGAGCCGTGGTTTTCAAGGGAAATTGGACACTTGGTTCGGAAAAAGAGAGAGATCTACAATAATTATAGGCAGCATGGAGTAAATGAGGTGCTTGAGGAGTATAAAGAATGTAAAAAGAATCTTAAGAAATAAATTAGAAAAGCTAAAAGAAGATATGAGGTTGCTTTGGCAAGTAAGGTGAAAGTAAATCCAAAGGGTTTCTACCGCTATATTAATAGCAAAAGGATAACGAGGGATAAAATTGGTCCATTAGAGAATCAGAGTGGACAGCTATCTGCAGAGCCAAAAGAGATGGGGGAGATATTGAACAATTTATTTTCTTCGGTATTCACCAAGGAGAAGGATATTGAATTATGTGAGGTAAGGGAAACAAGTAGAGTAGCTATGGAAACTATGAGATTCAAAGAAGAGGAAGTACTGACACTTTTGAGAAATATAAAAGTGGATAAGTCTCCAGGTCCGGACAGGATATGCCCTAGGACATTGAGGGAAGTTAGTGTAGAAATAGCAGGGGCTATGACAGAAATATTTCAAATGTCATTAGAAACGGGAATAGTGCCGGAGGATTGGCGTACTGTGCATGTTGTTCCATTGTTTTAAAAGGGGTCTAAGAGTAAACCTAGCAATTATAGACCTGTTAGTTTGACGTCAGTGGTGGGCAAATTAATGGAAAGGATACTTAGAGATAATATATATAAGCATCTGGATAAACAGGGTCTGATTAGGAACAGTCAACATGGATTTGTGTCTGGAAGGTCATGTTTGACATCTTCTTGAATTTTTTGAAGAGGTTACTCGGGAAATTGATGAGGGTAAAGCAGTGTATGTTGTATATATGGACTTCAGTAAGGCCTTTGACAAGGTTCCTCACGGAAGGTTGGTTAAGAAGGTTCAATTGCTGGGTATTAATGGTGGAGTAGCAAGATGGATACAACAGTGGCTGAATGGGAGATGCCAGAGAGTAATGGTGGATGGTTGTTTGTCAGGTTGGAGGCCAGTGACTATTGGGGTGCCACAGGGATCTGTGTTGGGTCCACTGGTGTTTGTCATGTACATCAATGATCTGGATGATGGTGTGGTAAATTGGATTAGTAAGTATGCAGATGATACTAAGATAGGTGGGGTTGTGGATAATGAAATAGATTTTCAAAGTCTACAGAGAGATTTATGCCAGTTGGAAGAGTGGGCTGTAAGATGGCAGATGGAGTTTAATGCTGATAAGTGTGAGGTGCTACATCTTGGCAGGACAAATCAAAATAGGACGTACATGGTAAAT
Organism: Amblyraja radiata; assembly: GCF_010909765.2. Lineage (NCBI taxonomy): Eukaryota > Metazoa > Chordata > Chondrichthyes > Rajiformes > Rajidae > Amblyraja > Amblyraja radiata. The sequence goes on along the minus strand of NC_045979.1, from coordinate 23,461,116 downwards.
GGTAGGGAATTGAAGAATGCAGGTGAACAGAGGGATCTGGGAATAACTGTGCACAGTTCCCTGGAAGTGGAATCTCATGTAGATAGGGTGGTAAAGAAAGCTTTTGGTGTGCTGGCCTTTATAAATCAGAGCATTGAGTATAGAAGTTGGGATGTAATGTTAAAATTGTACAAGGCATTGGTGAGGGCAATTCTGGAGTATGGTGTACAATTTTGGTCGCCTAATTATAGGAAGGATGTCAACAAAATAGAGAGAGTACAGAGGAGATTTACTAGAATGTTGCCTGGATTTCAGCAACTAAGTTACAGAGAAATGTTGAACAAGTTAGGGCTTTATTCTTTGGAGCGCAGAAGGTTAAGCGGGGACTTGATAGAGGTCTTTAAAATGATGAGAGGGATAGACAGAGTTGACGTGGATAAGCTTTTCCCTCTGAGAGTAGGGAAGATACAAACAAGGGGACATGACGAGAATTAAGGGACAGAAGTTTAGGGGTAACATTAGGGGGAACTTCTTTACTCAGAGAGTGGTGGCTGTGTGGAATGAGCTTCCAGTGAAGGTGATGGAGGCAGGTTCGTTTTAATCATTTAAAAATAAATTGGATAGTTACATGGACGGGAAAGGAATGGCGGGTTATGGTCTGAGCGCGGGTATATGGGACTAGGGGAGAATACGTGTTCGGCACGGACTAGAAGGGTCGAGATGGCCTGTTTCCGTGCTGTAATTGTTATATGGTTATATGGTTAAATGATGAAGTAAAGCATGGAAGACTACATAAACGCGTAAACCGGTTCTGGCTTCACAAAGAATGACACAAATAACCATCCAGAACAACATGATGTCAGGTTAGAGCAAAAAAATGAATGTGCTTAATGTTAAAATTGCAATGATGCTATGGGTTTGAACGGCAATGTAAAACGAGGGTCTGATACACCATTTCCCGGAATATCTAAGGAATAGCATACCCAAAATCATTTGCATTGTGGTACAGATTGATTGGAATGGCGAGTAACTGACATATGCAGTCGTTATCTTGAAATAGAAAAATGTGAGCTCAAAGGGAAGTATGGCCAAGTTGGTGTGACATCGGCAGCGGGAAAATGCCGTACTCCATTACATTAATTGTAACTGTAGGTAAAAGGGAGATTTTGACAGGATCGGACAAAATCAGCACGGCTTTCAGCAAGCAATTCCAATTACAAATCTACCTCCAGGAAGTAACCATCTGGATAGTTGAAGGAGAACAGTTGAAGTGATGAATTTGAGATGTCAGAAACCTATCGATTACATGCAATGTAATTGCTTGGAATACAATACTAAAACACTTTGGATTTGGTATAAAATGCTAATATAGACAGTAAATGCGTCGGCAGACAGACAATAAACGGAATAAATAAACGACGTATATTTGAATGCAACATCACTGCAGGGATCCGTGCCGGGACCCAACAATTTATGACATTTATTATGATTTACAATTAGGAAGTTACATGTGATTGATATCAGTGTTTGCAGATGACGCATGGGCACGTGACTGGGTAACGTTCTGAGAAAATTGAAAAGAAGCTCCACAGAAGTCTAGGCGAACTGCGGAAGCCGATGAATAGATGTTGGATATAATATGAGGTTGATAAGGGGGACGTTATCCACATTGGTGACAAGAAAAACACAAGCATTGTAATTATTATCTATATGACGATAGACTGCGAGAAGGATAGGAGGGAAGAGGCCTGTTTTACGTGAGTACCAGCAAGTCTGATAAAATTACAAATAAAACATATGCAGGCCTTCACAGCGAAGCATTACAATAAAACAGGTTCCACATCATCTTGTATTATTAACATTACGGTCTTGATGTTTACACGCCTCGAGTCTTCTGTACAGTTTGTGTCTCGTTCTCTGAGCCGGATTTCGAGATGAACATGAGAAGACAAGGATATAAGAAAAGAAAACAAAAACAAAATCTCTCGGCTTCTCATGCGTGGCCCTTTGAAACTCTCTTCTATTACACACCTTCTTATTGTACCAGTTCCCCATGGCCCTCATATTACTGATTTCAAGAATGTATACACGTTCTCTTTAAATCTCTTCAACGATTCCGCCTTCACAAACCCGGGAATAGAATTCTATAGATTCGTCACATGTTGCGAGAAGTTTCTATCAGCTTCTATTTAAAAAGACTTCCCTTAATAACGACGCTCCATCTTTCGAAATCACTCAAAGAAAGGGACCCCGAGGGTGGTCTTTGACTGTGCTGCAGTCTTTAAAGGAACATCACTTAACGATGAACTACTGCAAGGTCTAAACCTTACCAACTCACTCATTGATGTTCTCATTAAATTTAGACAAGACCCGATTGCTTTAATGGCTGATATCAGATCGATGTTTCATCAAGTGAAAATTGCCGGTAAACATATTGATTACCTGCGATAATCAGGTAATCAATATGTTTACCAGCTACTTTCAATATGGGAGGTTCCACTGCAGTTGTACAGGGTCTTGGTGAGACCACACCTGGAGTATTGCGTACAGTTTTGGTCTCCTAATCCGAGGACAGACATTCTTGCCATAGAGGGAGTACAGAGAAGGTTCGCCAGACTGATTCCTGGGATGTCGGGACTTTCATATGAAGAAAGATTGGATAGACTCGGCTTGTACTCGCTAGAATTTAGAAGATTGAGGGGGGGATCTTATAGAAACTTACAAAATTCTTAAGGGATTGGACAGGCTAGATGCAGGAAGATTGTTCCCGATGTTGGGGAAGTCCACAACAAGGGGTCAAAGTTTAAGGATAAGGGGGAAATCTTTTAGGACCGAGATGAGAAAAACATTTTTCACACAGAGAGTGGTGAATCTCTGGAATTCTCTGCCACAGAAGGTAGTTGCGGCCAGTTCATTGGCTATATTTAAGAGGGAGTTAGATGTGGCCCTTGTGGCTAAAGGGATCAGGGGGTATGGAGAGAAGGCAGGGATGGGATACTGAGTTGGATGATCAGCCATGATCATATTGAATGGCGGTGCAGACTCGAAGAGCCGAATGGCCTACTACTGCACCTATTTTCTATGTTTCTATCACCCCGGCGCGCCTGGTGGAGGAATGCTCACACTGCTAACGGCTAAATCATTATTCCAAGAAAATCTGAATCCCTATCACAAGCATCAGACTGCATCATTCGACGATAGTCTGCGCAGAATATGTCCGTGTCTTTTCATAATTGACTCGGAGCCCTGAACCTAATTCGCCCCAGGTTATATAACCCCTCAATTCGACATTGCATTTAACCAAGACTACATTCAGCATGTTCTGCCGCACTACTAATAGAATATAAAACATAATATGTACTCCCGGTGAAATATCATCATATTTTACGGAGATACATGGAGGTTCATTCTGATGAAATACATTTCCGCCGCTTAACAATAATTACATATCTTATTATTTAAAATGTACTTACTTTTTTATTCAAATAAACAATCTTACTGTTTTAAAAGGGTACAGATATGCAAGTAGTATTGAGGTTTGTTACTTACGCAAAACACTCACCTATATTTTCCAAAAGTGGTTTGATTTCTGATGGAAAAGATCCGTAATATAAAACGTCAATTTTGCAAGAGTATCAAAATAGGATGAGAGTACTCACTCATAAACAATATATGAAGTATAAACGATTATTAATCATTTAGAGCTGAAATGCGTTCTAATACTTGCCTTCTTGTTTAATTCTAATCTCATTTGCTGCGGAAAGAGAACAATTATGTTGGGAAAACTCCACCCATTGCAAACAAACATTTACCATGAATAATCATTCACATTGGTCATAATTTTAGCTTTTTCTGGGTTTGGAACAGCTGGCCGCCCGGCCAATAGGAAATGGGGGGGAAAGGGCCTTGGTCAGGGAGGTGACCAAGAACCCGATGGTCACTCTGACAGAGGTCCAGAGTTCCTCTGTGGAGATGGGAGAACCTTCCAGAAGGACAACTATATCTGCAGCACTCCAATAATCAGACCTTTATGGTAGAACGGAAGTCACTCCTCAGGAAAAGTCACGTGACAGCCCGCTTGGAGTTTGGCAAAAGGCATGAGAACAAGATTATCTGGTCTGGTGAAACCAAGATTGAACTATTTGGCCTGAATGCCAAGCGTCATGTCTTGAGGAAACCAGTCACCGCTCATCACCTGGCCAATACCATACCTACAATGAAGCATGGTGGTGGCAGCATCTTGCAGTGGGGATGTTTCTCAGCGGCAGGAACTGTGAGACTAGTCAGGATCGAGGGAAAGATGAACGGAGCAAAGTACATAGAGATCCTTGATGAAAACCCGCTCCAGAGCGTTCTGGACCTCAGACTGGGGCGGAGGATCACCTTCCAACAGGACAACGACCCTAAGCACACAGCCAAGACAATGCAGGAGAGGCTTCGTGACAAGTCTGTGAATGTCCCTGAGAGAGCCAGCCAGAGCCCGGGCTTGAACCCGATCGAACATCTCTGGAGGGACCTGAAAATAGCTGAGCATCGACGCTCCCCATCCTCCACAGAGAGGATCTTCAGAGAAGAATGAGAGAAATTACCCAAATACAGGTGTGCCAAACTTGTAGCGTCATACCCAAGAAAACTTGAGGCTTGAATCGTTGCCATAGGTGCCTCAACAAAGTACTGAGTAAAGGGTCTGAACACTTATGTAAATGTGATTTTTCAGTTATTTCTCTTTAATTACTTTGCCAAAATTTCAAAAACACCTGTTTTCGCTTTTTTTTATTTTGGGGTATTGTGTGTAGATTGATGATAAAAATGAATGTCATCCATTTTAAAATTAGGCTGGAACGTAACAAAATGTGGAAAAGTGAAGGGGTCTGAATACTTTCTGAATGCACTGTATATGATATGATAGAAGCATTAGCTCCACGGAAATACATTCATTTAGTCTCTCAGCAAAGCAAGATTTCGTATACCATTCGTATTATTTTCCCCGATTACTACAATAAAGATCATTCATCAGCTGAACAAACTTTCAATTGTTGGACAATACTATAGTATCTGTTCCATATCCACAATTTCACAATGTGCATGCACCCGATTCAATTTTAGATCCTTTTGCGTGCTACACATTCTAGACTTCGTGCACTAATGGAAAAAATCCTCACAGATTTCGGTGATGTTTGTCTGCAGATCTTTGAATACTGAGAAGGAAAACATATTTTAATAGTTTGACGAATACGTTGTGTAGCCACTAATTGCCGAATGTGCAATACCTAGTCAGCATTTGATAGGTAGTGGTCACTTTTAATCAAATAAGATGACAGTAGATTGTAATATACGTTATACAGACCGGGGAATATGGTCAAACATGGAAGCTAATTTTACAGAATGAAATATTCGTGTTGCAACAAAGGCTTTTGACACGCGCATCTCCGCTTGTCAAACCATTGTTTTATTTGACCTACCGAATAAATGCAGGGACTTTCATTCCGTCTAATTAACGCTCTCAAGATAATCTTGAGGAGACACCATAGTTTATTGATGAGGGGAGTGCAGTGTGTGCGGTTTATATGGGTTGCAATAAGACGTTGAGTAACCTGGTGCATACCAGAAATATTTGCTATCTTATTTCAGTTTCTCTGAACCAGTCTTATTCTTTGCTTTATTTAAATACGAATTACACCACATATCCTCGTGTATCGCCCTGGTGTTGGTGTTATCGATTGTAATTTAGCTCGACCTAGAGAATAAACTGTAAGAACAAGAGCCACAGCACTTAGTCTTCAGCCATTAACAGTAACAATATATATCATCTAGTATCAGTTGCCCCTAAGACTGGTAAACATTCAGTTACACAGAGATTTTCCCATGCAACGCAAATTCACGATAATCGCGTACATGAAAATTCGTATATATAAAATCGCAAGACTTGGTTAATCTGTATGGGAATCACCAATACACTTATTTTGTTCTGCCGATGGCATAGAATTTTAATTTGATTGATTTACAGTGGATGCGGGGTCCAGTACCGTTATACATGAAGTGTGGGAAACTGATGAAAAATAAACAAACGTAAGTAGTTCACTTACCGTTGCACTCGAAGTCATAGTGCATTTCTGGAAAAGAAAGGGGTGAAAACGTATTCCCAGAACATACAATAACAGTGAAACACAATAAACCCACAATTTCATTTTGGCGTACATTGATGTAAGGGCATTTCATCTTCAATACGCAAGCATCCGTGTGCATTTCCGAAAACTGTTTTTAATTGGAAAATGGGTTTTAGACATTCATTTGTTAAATCCTAGCGTAAGAGAATTATGGTCACAGAGTGATGCCATTCTACGATTATAGTACTTTACTCTACATAACGAAGGCATGTCTCTATTTAAGGGGCAATTCTGTTTCCAGAGGCACACAAAAGAAAAAACGTCATTCTACGCGTAACGTTTGGTACTATCCAGGTGGAAAGGTTGTAATATATCGCCAAGACTATGAAACTGAACTACATATCTCTTCCAACGATTGACAATTAGACAATGGGACTAGTTCAGTTTCACCGTGGCACAGTTGAGAGGAGAAGCAGAGTGGGAGATGGAAAAGCAATCTTAAGCGTGAGCACATGTCGGTTTCACTGTTGAGTGTGCAGTTGAGTTGAGAAGCAGCGCCGAATATTTAATGTGCAGACGTTATTGTTCAGGAGTGAGAGCTCCAAGTTGTATATTAAAGGAAGGGGCGTAGTAACAAAGCAGCCATTCGGACTGGTTGTTTTTAAATAGATTTTTTGGAGAGGCAAGGGATTTTCTTTGATGGTAAATTGTATTGTATTGTATTGTATTTTTTAATGACCACACAGCCAGGCTGGTGGAATTTGTTCTCAGTACAGCTCGATACAGGTTCCAACATTTCATCAAACATTCAACTCGTAACGTAGATATACATACAAACAGGCACATTTCATAATACATAAGGCCCATGCTTATTCTGCTGATGCTTTTGTTTGAGAGGTTTCGCAGGGCAGATTTAGCAGGAGCTGACGGCATGACAAGGTAAAATAAGCTATAGGTTTAATTCGTAACTCTTCTATGTCCGAATGCATATGCAATGTCATTCAGTCCATTAGTCTACTCCCTCCGCAGAATGTTGGAACTGTATCCCTGGAGGAATACAGCAAATTGAAGAGTGCGATTAAGAAGACATTCAGTAAAGATGACACAGGAAAACTCTGGCAGGCAAAAATAAGGAGAATCCAATGATCGTCATATGTAGAATGCAGGGGATGGGCATGGTCTTCAAAGAATGCATAATATCGGTCTTGCCATGGAGAAATAATTGAAAACGCGGGAATTTGTCAAATCTATTCGCGATCTCTCTTGTGTATTACAGTTGAATATCTTAGAATGTATGCATGTGGATAAACCGCCCAGGTCTGATCAGATATATCCAAGGGCAACATGGGAAGCGAGATATAAATAATAATAATAATGCATTTTATTTGCTGGCGCCTTTCTGGACACCCAAGGACACCTTACAGGACATAAAATCACAATACATTTATCAATATTAAAATCACGTTGATTAAAAACAAAAACAACAACAAAAATACACAAACCATTTTAAGTCATTAAAATCAGGGTGAAGATGGTGGAAGTTATGTCGGGTATGCTAATCTAAACAGGTGTGTTTTGAGTTGTGATTTGAATTGATCGATAGTGTCCAGGTGACGGATGGGAGGTGGGAGAGTGTTCCAGAGACGTGGGGCAGAGCAGCTGAAGGCTCTGGCACCCATGGTGCTGAGTCTAAATGTGGGGTCAGTTAAAATTGCAGCTGAGGAGGAACGAAGTGACCGGGAAGGAGTGTATGGTAGCAGCAGGTCAGAGAGGTATTGGGGAGCAAGATGCTGTTGGGCTTTGAAGGTCAGCAATAAAATCGTATAGTTAATCCGGTGGTGCACATGGAGCCAGTGGAGCTGAGTGAGGATGGGTGTGACGTGGTCCGATGATCTGGTGCGGGTGATGATCCGGGCTGCAGAGTTCTGAATGCATTGGAGGCGATGAAGAAGTTTATTGGAGGTGCAAGTGAGGAGGGCGTTGCAGTAATCGATGCCGGATGTGACCAGAGCGTGGATGAGGACTTTTGTATTGTCTTTGGAGAGGGAGGGGCGGAGTCTGGAGATGTTGCGGAGTTGAAAGTATGCAGAGCGTGTGATATTGCTGATGTGGGGACCAAAGGAAAGTGTACTGTCCAGAATGACGCCGAGACTTTTGACATGGGAGGAGGTGGGTATGGGTGAGCCATCAACTGAAATGGTGAACGGGTGGGTTTTGGAGAGTGTGGACTTTGAGCCATTAGCATGATTTCTGTTTTATTTCCATTGAGTTTTAGAAGGTTGAGTGACATCCAGTTGCTGATAGCTTGAAGACAGGTGGTGAGGGCAGTGGGGGGAAGGGAGGTGTTTGGTTTTGTGGAGAGGTAAGGTTGTGTATCATCGGCGTAGCAGTGAAAATTGATTCCAAAATGACGGAGAATATTGCCCAGAGGTTGAATATAGGTGATAAAAAGCAGTGGCCCCAGCACCGATCCCCGAGGAACACCATGGGTGACTGTGGCAGTTGTGGATGTGACTTTATTTCCCTGGATGAACTTGAGATATATCCAAGGACAACATAGGAAGCAATCACAAATGCCAACAGACACTACCGGGACCAACCTGAGACCTACCGGGACCAACCTGAGACCTGGTGTAATCATCCGGGCACCCTTCGACTGTATCAGGCCCTGAATACTGTAACTGGCTGCAAAGTGAAAAAGGGCAGCATCGCTATTGATAATGTGGCCGTCCCTGACGAACAAAATTGATTCTATGCTCGCTTCGATCAGAAGGTGCACAGGGCGAAGACATCCATCCTGTCAGACTCGAGGGTGACTTTTCCCATCTTCACATTTTCAGAATTTAGATCAGCCTTCCTGAGGGTGAACCCACGGAGAGCAACTTGTCCACATGGAATCCATGGTCCGGTCCCTATGAAATGCATAGTCCAACTAACGGGGGTTTCCGTGGGATCTTTCATCTCTCCCTTCTCTGTTCTGAGATACCTACCTGTTTCAAGAAGACAACTATCATTCCGTTGCCAAAGAAAAGCAAAGTCTCATGCTTTAAAAACAACCGTCCATCAACCACCACCACGAATTGCTTCGAGAGGCTGGTTATGGCACATATTAAATGCCATAACCGAGCAAACGTGATCCACTGAAGTTCATCTACCGCCACAACAAGACCACGGCTGATGCCATCTCGCTGGCCCTTCACTCATTCCCGGAACATCTGTAAGAAGGACACCTATGTCAGACGTCTATTCATAAACTATAGCTCTGCTTTCAATACAATTATCCCAAGCAAGCGCACCACCAGATCCAGACTCGTGGAACGTGGAGTTAGCATTCGCTAAGGACTCTTCATTGCGATGACGATTTTTTTCGGGTTTTTTTAAATGGGGATTCGGGCTTCAGTCACCAGGCACGTTCAAGACGGGGCGGGGGGAGGAATAGGAACGGAACTATTGTTGGTTACCAATGCTCAAACCATTGCATTGTAAGCCACGCAAGCGGAATATGCGGTGTTGGTATGTGATGAAAGACTTCACCACTGAAAGAGCGGCTTCGGTCATTGTCTAATACAATCATTTTACAATGATCAAGAATGAATGCAACACCGCGACACAATGAAATCAAGAATTTGGGGGTGGAACAGGGAAGCCGGACAGATAATATCATCCGAGGTAACATTGTACAGACAAACAAGCTCAAACAACGTAATGGCATAGCACTCCATAGTTCACCGGTCTTAAAGAAACGTCTCAAAAACTCACGTGTCTCTTCATCGTATTCAAATAAATCTGTAAATAGAAGGAATTCATTCTTATGAAATACCATCATAATAGCGGTGATACCAGGATCAATGTTAGTATGGTCACTGTTATGAAGAAAAATAAAACAATTTATTTCCATCAAGTATCACAAAAAGCATGATCTACCCGGAGCTAATCCAGAGCTTTCATCGTAATATATATTTTTTCAAAAGTATTGGGAAAATCTACTTCTTGCTTTCAAAGGAATATCATACACATTCCGCGCTGCAATTATTTAACTTGCTTGCTACGTCAGGTCGACTGCATCTGGGGAGAGGGGGAGGGGTAATAAACCTGGAAGGGATTTTACCAATAATACTCAATTCCATGGTCACGATCTTAATCCGTTATTTAATCTATATAATGTGTTTATCTATCTCTCTTTCCATTTCATATAATCTGAATATCTCATCACCTACACTAGGCGAGTAATTATCTGCTGATCTATCGCTAGCGATTTACAATTGTCTTGAATTATGACAAACACTAATCAAAACAGTATTTCGAAGGGTATTGCCCCCGTTTCGTTGCTCATGCATTTTAAGCAGAAAATATTTGGACACTTTCTTCCTTCATAAATTATACAATTTCCAAAGGTGTGCAAACTTAATGATTTTTTGCACATAAACTACTACATCGCTCTCTATGTGTATTTTATATACAGCCGTGTCAACCTATTCACATTGCATCGACTATGTTGTTCCCTCAACGAGTTTATAACTTGAATATTACATAAATGCCAGCTGTTACCTGCGCCTCATTCCACTTCATTTTGAAATTGCTCGATGAGCTTTTACTTTTACATTTAATAATACTCATCAAAACAGGTAACAATCTTTTTTTTTAACATTCTGTTTCGAATTCCCGTAGGCCGCCATAAAAACAAAGAATAATCCAAATTCACATTGACATCAGAATGCTAATCAAAAACTCATGACAAGAGAAAAACACACATCATTAGAAGAGGACGAACATCGCATTTACACATCTTATTGACAATATAGCTACATAGTTTAATGTTCTAGATTATTACCTATTTCCTTTTCAAGTAGCATCTTTTCTAAAATGACAATGTTTTCAAGTTAGGGAGCTGACGAAGCAATTTAAAGCATTGCCATTGTCTTTTCATTTACATTCTTGTTTTTCTTTTATATTGTTTTAAGGTAAGAAAATTAATAAAATTGCTTCCGTGTAATGTATATCCAAATGATCTTACCATTTTTGTGAATCAGTTGCCTTAGTTTTTCCAGTTCTGTGAATTTATAATGTTAAAAATTGCAGTACGACACATTATATTAACTTTAAAAAAATGTTGATGGGGTGCTTTGGTTTGCTTATCTTTAATCAGTTTTGTAACCAATACACTTTATTAGTGGAACTCATAATCAGATAGCAAATGTTTTATTATGTCCTGAGTAAATAATAAATGTACTGCTTTTGTGCAGAAAACCAACACACGATTCAATTTACAGGACACAATAACTTGGATCAATGCAATACTGTCACAAAGCATAACCGACGTTCTGTTAAAATCTGCATGTTAATGCTTACTGAACATAAGTAACTACTGCCAGTTAGAACTTGACGCAGCCAGTGCAAAACTATATTTATAGACGGACGACTGGGAAAAAACTATTGATTATATGTCCATAACCATTAATCATTCACAAAACAACCAATGAGCACAGAACTATCAGCATGGAGTGGACATTGTCATCCATTCTAAACAGCTTTGGTTCATTTTTAGTCAATGAATCGGAGATGAACGACCATATTCATAAAGCCAAATTTGATGTTTCAATGGTATGTAAAATCGAATGAAACCATCGGGAAATGTCGTTATATCAGACAAATAGAAGCAAAGGCTTCACCATTGTTTTTGTTCCTCGGCTGAATCTATTGCTGATATTGATCCGCGGGTTTCAGAATTAATCAAACTTTATTGGCGGTATTGATCAACGGTCGGTTGAAATCTGGGGGCAAAGGCAACAAGATGCTCCGAAAACATAGAAAGGTTAACGCAGTTGTTCAACAAAGTGTATAAGAGTTGACGAACTTACAAAAGAGTGACACATGGAATTCAGTTCAGAAACGGGTGATAAAACGGGTCACGCCCAAGGATAGATACACGGGCAAAATAAATCTTAATATTTAGTGATAAAATTAGTGCGGTAGAGGACCAAATGAATGCGAAAGTAGAATCACTCATCACGTAATCTATCACGCGAAGTGTATGTCTTTTTATACGCACGAGTGAAGCCTGTTATTCCTTATGGAGCATTGGACAATGAGAGAGAATTGCGAGCCCCAGCAAAAATATTTGATGTGCTCACAGGTTACAGCAGTTAATCACGACGTGGTTATACTAGGGAGGAACACATAGGTAGCAGTTAAGGTTTAAATAAAAAGAAAGATATGCATATCAGAACCTTTGAAGTAATCTACCCACCAGTTTTCATTTCATCGCATGTTGTTTCATCTTGAAAGGAAATTAGACCAGTAGTAAGCTGTTCTACTATTCTACTATTATCTGTACTTCAATACCCCTGCAATGTGGTCATTCATTATAGGGGACCAATCCTTATTCATCCTCACAAAAGTATCACCTCGCACGTATTATAATTAAATTTAATCTCTTCGTGATGTTTTAATTTCACTAACCGATGGATAACATGCGGCACATACTCCATTTACGATGAGGAACATACTCCATTTTTTTTGCTATTTAGTATCACACGTAAGCACATTTATAATTAAATAATTAATTGATGTGGCAAACTGCTGACGTTTCAGTCCAGCTAACGGTCATCTAAGCACAGTAAAAAAACACCCTTACACTATACAATCTGCCTTTTATTACCAAACAATTTGGAATCCAGATCGAGACAACGTGCTGCAGAAACTCAGAGGGTTAGGCAGCATCTCTGGAGATAAATGATGGATGACATTTTGGGTCGGAACCCTTATTTCTACACCACAAAACGTCTATACACGATACCCTGACTGATGAAGGCCAATGTACCGAAAGCCGTTTTGACCGATCTACATACATGTCACTCCACTTTAATTGAACTATGAACCTGCATTCGTAGCTCTCCGTCCTCTTTAAAAAAAAAGTCCTATTATTTACGCGAAGGTCCTGCCCTGCCTTAACTTCCCAAAATACGCACCGCGCACTTATCTGCATCATTCGCTTGTCCGGCACAACAAACCCCTGATGTGATTACTGATACTCATCTTCACCATCTGCGATTCAAACCACTTTCCAACCACATCTGCGAGCTAACTGTTCATGTCTTGTACATTCTCGTCCAAGCTTTTGATATAGACCGCAAACTTGGGACCAATATTGATCACTGAGGCACTCCGTTAGTTACAGCCCTCCAGTCCGAAAAACAACCTTCCGCCATCTATTTTTGCTTCCTTCCATGAAGCCAATGTTCTATCCAGTCGGCTGGCTTTCTAACCTTCCAGTATTCCCTATAGTATGCATTGCTGAAGTCCATGTGGACAATGCCCTTGTCAATCGTTTTGGTGCCATCTTCACAAATATTAATCAGACTCACAAACCCATCCTCACACGTACATGCCGATTATCCCTAATCTGCCCCCTGCTTATCCAAATGCATACATACTGTATCTTATCCCTGAGATTCCACTCCAGTTACTTGCCTACCATTGATGTTAGAATCCTAGGTCTATAGATGCCATGATTTACTTCTTAATTATTCTTAAATAAAGGCACCAACATTATCCATCCTCCAATGTTCTGGAATCTCACATGCATTTTATGATTATTTACATATCTCAGCCATGGTTCCTGCAATTTGTCCGTCAGTTCCAGGAGAGTTGTCTGCCTTCATGCGCCTGAGCACGCACAGTCGCTCTTCCCCCGTAATACAGATTGTCGTCGAGTTATTTCCAGTAATTGTCTCAAGTTCTCCAGTCTCAGTGCCTTTCTCAACGGTAAAACAGAGACGAAATACTAACCGATCCCGTGCGGCCAAACACAGGTATAACCGTTTTTCTTTCTACGGGGCCATATTTTCTCTCTCTAATCACCTTATTTCCATTAGATTCCACATAATCTGTTTTGATTTTCTTTAATATTATCTGCAGGGGCTATCTGCAATGGTCACCTGAACGCTCTGCCGACTCCTGTTTTCTCCTGGTCACCCATATAATTACTCCCTTTACCTTAGGCGTGACCACCTCGCTATAACTATAAGATTCTCATGCTCGCGGACCATTCTGATTTTGTCCCAACTCCAGTTCTCTCACGGGGACAGTAAGTAGCTGTAAGTTAGTGCATTGTATTCTCAAGCACGGAAAGGGTATTTCCTAATGCATTTATTATTTTTAATTGCATCTTCTAAACCTCAAGGAAGGGAATCCTAACTTCTTAATTTGTTTTATAAATCAACAAATCCCATAGATGAATATAGAGGGTAATGTGAGTGCCGGCCCTTTTATTGTTTTCCAGAGCCGAATCGCCTACATCAAACATTCTCCTTCATCTCATCTCTAACCATCCTCGTTCATATCCATCATTATGTGTGTGTGTGAGTGTGAGTGTGAGTGTGAGTGTGTGTGTGTGTGTGTGTGTGTAAATATAGAGACAATATGAGGGAGGGTGTATAGAGATGAGAGAGAATATTTGATGAACCAGGTATATATACATATCACATAAAAATAGAAATATAATAATTAAAAACGTACTTCTTTTCTTGTTGAGCTGTCTTAGTACTTTGACTGCTGTGAACGAAATAAATGAATATATTGCACTTCCATGCACTCACACATTCGTAAGAAAATCAATCACAATGCTTCTCTCAGTTTTAGTCAGAAAAGTATGCTTTGATGTGCCCGCAACTACTTTTAAGCTTTAATGTCACTCATCAACACAAATCATCCAAAATGAAAAGATGATATCGGATTACCTTTGTGCTGGATCTTTCAAGTAACTATCTCATCATGCTAAAGGCGTACTTTGACCCACTTGTATATGGTTTATTACTTGGAGAGCTCCGATTTACCAGCCCTCGAATAAGGACTCTGTGGTGAATAAGGATTCGTTTTATTATGCAAATATTTACTGGTGGGGACGCACTTTCCAGAGCATCGTTAATTTGAAATGGAAATGGAAATCATTGGCCATTATTTTTTTTATTGTAATGCCCCTGTCCCACTTAGGAAACCTGAACGGAAACCTCTGGAGACTTTGAGCCCCATCCAAGGTTTCCGTGCGGTTCCCGGAGGTTTTTTGTCAGTCTCCCTACCTGCTTCCACTACCTGCAACCTCCGGCAACCACCTGCAACCTCCGAGAACCGCACAGAAACCTTGGGTGGGGCGCAAAGTCTCCAGAGGTTTCCGTTCAGGTTTCCTAAGTGGGACAGGGGCATAAGTTAGCAATGAAATGCATCAAAGGTAGGCCAAAATATAGGTGCAGCTAGATTAGATGCCTGTTGTTAGGGAGAGTATGGCTCTTCCCCTGTGTACGAGTAGATGAAGCATCCGTAGCAGATTAACTGAACACATAGAAAAGTGTGTGGGCCAGGCTTATCGAATACGGATGTATAAATTAAAGTCGATATCCAAGGAACTTTCCACGCCGATTGTCGGCAAAAGTGATGTGGGTTTCGTGCGTCCGAAACATTAGTAATGAAACAAAATGCTCGATAACCGATGCCTAGTTCTGAAATCCCGCTAACCAAAATTAATCATTGATCTTTGAGATCAGTCATAAATTCTGGCATATTTCAATGTTTTCGAATAATTTGGGCGTTAAACACAATCACCCTTATTCATTTTAATATATATTTCAAATTGGGAAAGAAGTCTAAAGATGAAGTACAAAAATAAGAGAACACATAATCCAAAAATAAAATTTCCGAGTGGAAATTATATCTGGAGTGTGGCGTCGCCTAACGGCAGCGGCTCGACTGCAGTCCATCTGTCTTTTTTTAATTTTTGTCTCGTTAAATGTATGTTTTTGATTGTAGCTTTTATTATGTTTTTAGTTGTGTATATGTGTGGGGGTGGGGGTGGGGGCGTTTAATCTCTTCCCTGTACGGGACACGACTTTTTCCCTGTCGGGTCTCCGATGTCGTTGGGCCTAACATCGTGGAGCCGGCGGCAGCCTTCAACCGGAACCAACCTGAGGGCTCCGTCGAGGAGCTGGCCGACTTCGGAACGGGAAGAGTTGTGGTGGCGCCCGGCTGCGACCCGACTCGGAGCTTCGGAGGCTCCGGCCGCAGGACCGATAGACAGGAGCATCGGGGGCTCGCAGGTCCCTGGTGGGAGACCACTTTTCGGTGCTCCCGCAACTGCAACTTCTCCCGCCGGAATCGCGGGGTTTATATGCCTTTCGACAGCAACGTGTTTTAGCTGGATATTCCCACTGTCTTCATAAAGTCAAATGAATCGGGGAACTATGTACTGTAGACTTCTGTTTGCTTTTGTATGCAAGAAATAGTGTAAGCAACCTCATTACTCCCCGGTTAGAACAGGGTTGTCAAGAGAGTGGAAATCAATTGCGTAGTGAGATAGCTAGAGTAAGTAAACATTTTCAGTGGTTTTTCAGTGGTAATTCCGGGGTAAAGGCAAGTGACGCTACTTTATGCAAAGTCCTCTATCACGACGATTGTAGAAATACCCACGTGATATACAACATATATGTTCATTCATTATAAAATTGATATTGATATAAAATTGATATTCTATTGGAAATTAGCTTTCGTAAAAACATTCTGGAATCCTCCAGTCCGATAGTAAAACTGCCTTCCAATTGGTAGAGTAATAAAATATATCGAAACGGTAAAGAGTGGGTGAATGTACAAATCAACCAAGAATATGCTAAATCGTCAAACGCCATTTAATAACCTATTCGTTATCCCCGATTGTGGCCAACATAGACTGGTTATGAATTGCAATGAACGCGATCAGAATAAAAATAATGGGCGATATCAATTGCCGAGAAGAAGCCAGCAGACATGTTGCGTTAACACTCACGGACCTTCTCCAATTTGATGCTCTCTGCCATCTACTTCATGGTTAGATTGGCGATGATCAGTGTCCTCGCTCGACTCCGTTCTAGTTTCGTTTGCCGACATAGCCGAAGGTTAAACTGGAAATAATTAGAATGACAATCATTGTTTTGCTTATATTCTATTTGAAAGAGAACAAGTACATTGTAACATGTACAGATGTCTGCAAGTAGTTCAAATTAACGTCTGCAGAACTCCAAATTGTACCTGTCAATCGGGGATAATATATATAACACAACGCCATGATAAAATCTCAATAAATGATTATATACACCAACAGTTGTACATCATCTTCCGCTCAGAGTATAATGTAATAAGCCTACGATTTATATCCATGAACAAAGCCTAAATCCCTTTAGGAAAAAAGTGACGATATCGAACATGACACCGAGGGCATCGGTGCTTGCAGCCCGGTAATGCACAGCAGCACCTGGGTCCGACGCGGATGAACAATCTAGCTATCACCCTGCAGAATTTGATTGCCGAGAACTGAAGGCAAATGTGGCTTCAAAAGACAAAATGCTGAAGTAATCTCGGAGGTATAACGTTGAAATATTTGTGGTGGCGCATCTGCTGCTGTCAAAGCTGTGAAGTATTTTCAGGACCATTTTGCACTCCATCAAAGACAACGGTTTAGCATCCGTTCTTAAAACCAGTTCTGTTATTTGTTCCTCCATCTGAATGCTCTTACAAATTTGGAAATTGAAATATTTGCACCCAGTGATATAAACATGGATATTGTAGTTCTTGAGAATATAACAATTAACTAGATTAAATTGGTCGATGGTGCATTGGTAACTGTGTTACCCGAATATGTTCCACAGATGCAAACTTCACACGACGTTCATGAATTTACAGACAAATCTTGAAACTGAATTTGAGATTAAATCGCAGATATTAATTTATGGCAGGAAATTAAAAAAACTCGATGAAGTAATTTCGGAATAGATATACTTGAAGCATTGGACAATTTAAGTGTCACTAAATGGAAAAGCCAAAGTTTCTGATTTGATCTATTTTCTGACGGTAACCTTAAAATAGACGCGTCGATCACACATCTTATTCACGTTCATTGTCTCAAACTTTGGTATTGAAAATAGATTAATACCCAAAACACGATCAATTAATTCGGCGAACCGGTAGCCCGTAAGACCGGCAGAATTATCCCATTCAGCGCAACGAGTCTGTTCCGCCATTCGACCATAGCTGATCAATTTCCTCCATCAACCTCATTCTCCTGCATTCACCACGAAAACTGTAACTCCCTTACTAATCACGAGCCGATCAACCATCGCTTTACAATACCCAATGACATGGCCTTCGCAGCCGGTTCTGGCAATGAATATCACAGATTCACCACCCTCTGGTTAAGATTCTTCCTCGTATTCATTCTAAAGGCACGTTGTTTTATTCTGAGACTGTACCTCATGTCGTTAATCACTCCCACAACTGGAATCATCCTCTCCATTTCCACTATCTACGCCTTTTATTGTTCGATAGGTTTCAAATGGATCCTCCTATCCATCTAAACTCCAGCGGATACAGACCAGAGGCATCATACGCTCCTCAAACATAACCCAATCATCGCCAGGATCATTCCTGTAAACCTATTCTAGACCCGCTCCAAAGCCAACCCGTCCTTTCACAGATATGGAGCCAAGAATATTCCATCTTTAACTTGACCAACTCCTTATAAAGCCATAGCATTATATTCTTATTTTTTATATATACTGCTTTCGAGATGAATTCTAACATTGCATTTTCCTTCTTTTTTTCCGACTCGACCTGCAAATTAACCTTTTGGGATTACTTCCCCGGCAATCTCAAGTATCCGATTTCTGACCTCTCTCCATTTAGAAAACAGTCTACGCCTTTATTCCTTCAACCACAGTTCATGGCCGTAAAGAATGCTATAGCGTACTCCATTAGCGACGTATTTGCTCATTCTACCAACCTGTCCCAGTCCTTCTGCAAACACCCGGCTTTCTCAACACTACATGCCCCATTCATCTATCTTATAACCATATAACCATATAACAATTACAGCACGGAAACAGGCCATCTCGGCCCTACAAGTCCGTGCCGAACAACTTTTTTCCCTTAGTCCCACCTGCCTGCACTCATACCATAACCCTCCATTCCCTTCTCATCCATATGCCTATCCAATTTAATTTTAAATGATACCAACGAACCTGCCGCCACCACTTCCACTGGAAGCTCATTCCACACCGCTACCACTCTCTGAGTAAAGAAGTTTCCCCTCGTGTTACCCCTAAACTTCTGTCCCTTAATTCTGAAGTCATGTCCTCGTGTTTGAATCTTCCCTATTCTCAAAGGGAAAAGCTTGATCACATCAACTCTGTCTATCCCTCTCATCATTTTAAAGACCTCTATCAAGTCCCCCCTTAACCTTCTGCGCTCCAAAGAATAAAGCCCTAACTTGTTCAACCTTTCTCTGTAACTTAGTTGCTGAAATCCAGGCAACATTCTAGTAAATCTCCTCTGTACTCTCTCTATTTTGTTGACATCTTTCCTATAATTGGGCGACCAAAATTGTACACCATACTCCAAATTTGGTCTCACCAATGCCTTGTACAATTTTAACATTACATCCCAGCTTCTATACTCAATGCTCTGATTTATAAAGGCTAGCATACCAAAAGCTTTCTTTACCACCCTATCTATATGAGATTCCACCTTCAAGGAACTATGCACGGTTATTCGCAGATCCCTCTGTTCAACTGTATTCTTCAATTCCGTACCATTTATCATGTACGTCCTATTTTGATTTGTCCTGCCAAGGTGTAACACCTCACATTTATCAGCATTAAACTCCATCTGCCATCTTTCAGCCCATTTTTCCAAATGGCCTAAATCACTCTGTAGACTTTGGAAATCCTCTTCATTATCCACAACACCCCCTATCTTGGTATCATCTGCATACTTACTAATCCAATTTACCACCCCTTCATCCAGATCATTGATGTACAAGACAAACAACAAAGGACCCAACACAGATCCCTGAGGCATCGCACTAGTCACCTGCCTCCAACCCGACAAACAGCCATCCACCATTACCCTCTGGCTTCTCCCATTCAGCCACTGCTGAATCCATCTTGCTATTCCTGCATTTATACCCAACAGTTTAACCTTCTTAACCAACCTTCCATGAGGAACCTTGTCAAAGGCCTTACTAAAATCCATATAGACAACATCCACTGCTTTACCCTCGTCAATTTCCCTAGTAACCTCTTCAAAAAATTCAAGAAGATTAGTCAAACATGACCTTCCAGGCACAAATCCATGTTGACTGTTCCTAATCAGACCCTGTTTATCCAGATGCTTATATATATTATCTCTAAGTATCTTTTCCATTAATTTGCCCACCACTGAAGTCAAACTAACAGGTCTATAATTGCTAGGTTTACTCTTAGAACCATTTTTAAACAATGGAACAACATGCGCAGTACGCCAATCCTCGGGGACTATTCCCGTTTCTAATGACATTTGAAATATTTCTGTCATAGCCCCGGCTATTTCTACACTAACTTCCCTCAATGTCCTAGGGAATATCCTGTCAGGACCTGGAGACTTATCCACCTTTATATGTTTCAAAAGTGTCAGTACTTCTTTTACTTTGAAACTCATAGTATTCATAACTACTCTACTCGTTTCCCTTACCTCACATAATTCAATATCCTTCTCCTTGGTGAATACCGAAGAAAAGAAATTGTTCAATATCTCCCCCATCTCTTTTGGCTCTGCAGATAACTGCCCACTCTGTTTCTCCAATGGACCAATTTTATCATCCAATCTTCTGATCATCCAATTGATTATTTACCAATCTTCTGATCATCCGCAAACTTATTTGATGGCCACAAAGCTATCAATTTCATGCCCGGATCAGTGAGAGTACTCTAAACGAAGATAAGGCATTGCAGCGACCATGAGCCACCTAATTCAACCATGAGCGATTGCCGCTCACATTCCCCAAATTTCCATAATGAGCTGGGTCCGATTCAAAACCAATCTTCTAAACGCATATATTAATTAGTTATAGCAGGTGCTGAATACGGATTAGGCGTTAAAACGGAATATACTTACGCGCACCACTTAAACATAGCTCTGAATCTAATGCCCCTGTAACTTAACTACAATCTATTTAATTGTAAGCATAATGATGTATTTGATCATAAATTCAGCATGCCAAACAGATTGAATATACAATCGTTATTATAAAATAAAAACCTTATCTCTCGCACAGTCACCTATTCACAAGCTCTCTCACAGATACAGACATAAACCTGACGTGTTGCCTGTTTGTGACTTAATTACACAAATGTCATCCTCGTTCACAAAACAGCTGACACGTTCTCCATGAATAAATGAGCTTCTATATACCCTACTCACTGTGAATAAAATATGAAGTGAAGAGCACCACATCCATTACTAAAAACGTTCCTTATCAATGTTTTCGCGAAGAAAGATACCTCAACGAGTCCTGAAAATTGTGCACTGACAAAGCAATTAAATTAAATCTCCATTCGATTCCAGGCAATATACAACATGCGCTGCTGTTATCACTCTCTCCTATATTTCACTATGAACAGCATAATTTGTAATATCACCTGACTGGTTGTCTTAACCTTGTGTCTGCGATTAACTAATCATCAATTAGATTAGGATTTATCTGGAAGATAAAGGACGTTAGCCACAGAATTAGGACCATCAAAACGCACTTGAATTCATCTGACAAGGCTTTACGCTCTCATTATCAAGCACAGGGTTTCTGAAAGTTTCACTTTCTCTCCCTCTCTTCTCTCACTGAAACGCACACACTTCACCAAAGATAATTCGCAAAATATATCTCCACCTCACCTCAGTCTTTGTGGTTTGGTCCGATTGCTCTAACTCCGTAATGAATATGTTTGTAAAATAACTGTCTGCAAATTCCTACGTGTTCTTTGTTCGCACGTGATTGGCTCAAAGGAGGAAAACATTGGCTGCGATCCTGAACGTCATACGTTTTGTCCTGATATCTGTTCGCTTTAATCAGTTTCCATGACGCGATTCTCGTCATTTATCATGTGAGTTATGCATGTGTTAGGGGACGACATGATTCCTTTGTATGTTGCCTAATTGCTGATATCGTTGTGCCAAGCATATTACTGCTTTGTCTACTCCACTGCGATATCTCCTCAAGGTATGCCTACTTTGAAGAAGTTCTCCTTCTCTCTCCGGAGACAGTTTCACAACCTCCTCCCTTGCTGTCTCCTCCCATCCCCCCGCCCTCGGGCTCCTCCTCCTCCTCCATTTTTCCTTCCTTCTCCCCCCCCCCCCCCCCCCCCCCCCCCCCCCCCCCCCCCCCCCCCCCCCCCCCCCCCCCCACCCCCCATCAGTCTGAAGAAGGGTTTCGGCCCGAAACGTCGCCTATTTCCTTCGCTCCATAGATGCTGCTGCACCCGCTGAGTTTCTCCAGCATTTTTGTGTACCTATTGCTGCACAGTACGGTTGCAAATGTGCGACCATAGATGCAGATTACGTTGTCCTCATATTCAACAGGATGCATTTGCAATGCCTTGCTCACATGAATTTCATAAGAATTGGCTGAAATGATTACACTCCCGATTTCAACGTCCTATGTAACACAGTTTCTACTTGCCGAGACAAAAATACTTCAGATGTCGAATATCTCGCAAAAAAAACTATTATCCGTGAGCCTGATATTGCATTTTGTTTAATTTACACCCTCAAGAATTTATCCTAGATATTCAGCTGTGTGAAGTACTACATTTTTTTTCTTATTCTTTAGAGGAGGGCTTTAATCAGTTTCCATGACGCGATTCTCGTCATTTATCATGTGAGTTATGCTATCAGTTCGGTTTCTATCAGTTCGGTTTAGTTTTATCTTGATAATGACATCATGTAATTCCGTCAAAGCTGACAAATAAATCAACGATAGTTTCTTACGAGATCTCCATTCTTTTGTCTATATTTGAACAGATTATTTTATACACAGGATACAAGAACAAAATACATGTCTGTTACATTTTATCTAGCGAAATTCCTAAATCGTGTAACAGTTGTTTCGGAAACAAACTATATAATTGCTAAAACCGGTTTAACCGGGTATTTGTTTACCAGGGCAGCAGAAATATAATTCATAGATTGTGGATTGACCTGCCCTGGTAAAATTGGACACATTTCACTGCGCTGCAAAACATTCAAGGTCGCATCATTTGAAATAGTGAAACATATAAATAGCAACTGCTGGGTGATATGAACCAGTATTCAGATTAGCTTTCAGAATCTGGCAAGATTTTAGAAAGTAAATAATTTTACTGATTCATTGATACCTTGCTGTTTGATGCAAGACTTGCGGACGATCAGTTCGCATAATAAACGTGACATTGTTAGAGCAGACCCTGGTATGATGGGGACGACTTATTTTCGTACCCAAAATAAAATTAACCTCTTTGTTCGCCAAGTTGTTATGTTATTCAGATCGAGTTCAATGCTCGTGGAAGCCGAATAGATTCATAATGATTGCAACCAACCCACGGATTACCATGTCGTGACCATGGCTATAGATGTTTCCAATTTAGTTCACGACACAAATGACGTGCCGTGCAATATCAAATTAATTAAAAGTACTGTGTACACAACGATATCCAACGGCACCAAAGAATAAACAGCTAACCGAGAAAATACCAAATTCGGCAAAAACTGCAGAGAATGTTGATATAATTGCTTTATTAAAACTCAATGAAAAGGATATGTAAACTACGTTTCTTCGAAAGAGCCTCGGGAATATGTAGGGGGGGGGGGGGGGGGGGAGATGTCGGGACACTGAAATGAATGACATGTTTCATATATCCAAATATTCAAAAAATCATTTCCCAGTTGTCATTCATAGATTGTCGATGGTAGGATGATCGACATCATTTCATCGTCTATAATATAAGAACTAAAAATATCAAAATAGAATGCGTTAAATTTTTGATATGCGGCAATATAAGTTATTACAAAACGATA
Source organism: Amblyraja radiata (assembly GCF_010909765.2). NCBI lineage: Eukaryota > Metazoa > Chordata > Chondrichthyes > Rajiformes > Rajidae > Amblyraja > Amblyraja radiata. The sequence goes on along the minus strand of NC_045979.1, from coordinate 23,437,150 downwards.
TAAATGCAAAAACCCTGCCAAAGTAAAAAATGTCACCTGGATTCATTGGATCACGTGACTGCTAATGTCGTTAGGTTTTTGAACTTTCAGTTCTTATTTCATCACATGTTTTGGTGAGATCTTCAATATACAATGTTCCTTCGTAGTTACAATACGCAATTTGCTCATAAAGGCAACGGTGAATAGTTTGTGGAGGGAATACGTTTGTCTTGCATTGCGAGGTGTACCACCTAATTTAAGTGTATGTCGTGCTCTCATTTGCACATATACAACTGAAGTTATAGATAGCGCAAGGATTGTAATGCCTGACTTGCAGGTATATGAATGTAAATCTAACAATTTACTTTGGATGTATATTGGCCAGTCAAATTTGTATTCACTGTGGCAAAAGGAGACATTAGGTTGCGTTGGCGGACAAAATTAAGGATAAATCCACTTAGATGTTGGCACTACATTAAGGAAGAGGTGGCAACTGGAGAAACAAGAGAAACCTTGAAATCCAAAGTGGATTCAGAAATCGGAGGAGCAAAGCGACATGGGAATGCAGATGCAGCATTCCTAAAGAGAAAGTTAGCAAGTTGACTCGGTAGTAAGGAAGGCAGATGTAAAGTTAGCATTTATTTCGAGACGATTAAAATACATATACTTGGATATGATGCAGAGGCTTTATAAGGCACTGGTCAGACCGCATTTGTATTATTTTGAGCTTCTGAGCCCCATATCTGATGCGGGAAAGTCTTTGCGTTGGAGAAAGTCCAGAGCAGGTTAACGAGAATGATGCCCGTATAGAATGGATGTGGAGAGGAGTTACCCACCAGAATGAGAATTTAGGACCAGAGGGCCCAACTCAGAATAAAAAGACGTGCCTGCAGATAGGAGATTAGAAGGATCTGTTTAGTCACTGGGTGGTGAATCTATGGAATCCGTTGCCACGGGTGGCTGTGAAGGGCGTTATTGACTATTTTTAAAGCGGGGATTGACAGTTACTTGAATAGTAAAGGGTATCAATGGATAAGGAGAGAGGGCTGCAGAATGAGGGTTATATGGCCTAATTCTGCTTCTGTGACATGAATTTAAGAAAGTGGTCATCCATTAGTGGAGCCATATGAGAACAGCTCAATGAATTTGCTCAATGGAAAGTTAACCTATCATATTCCCGCAGCAAAAAAATACACGAGGACGAGAGGACGTGCTGAAATTACAGGAGGATACCACGCATTAGAATCGCTAAGGTGATGAGTGTCCTAACCCGTAAGGGTGTTGATACATCTCCCAAGCTTCATCGAAAACACTATGGGAAGCAAGAGAATAAATTGTTGCAACACAACCTCCCACTCCTTTCTGCCTTCTGCAGAGGTCATCACCTACGCAACGTCTTAGTTCATTCATGTTCCCCTACCAACCCGCTACCTCCCCAGGTACATTCCTCTGCAACCACAGGAAATGTCTCATTTGCACTGTGCCTCCTCCCTCACCAACATCCAAGGTACACCAGCAGGCCTTTCCGATGAGACAGCGGTTCATATGCACTTCTTCGACCCTCATATACGGCTTTCGGTGCACATGTTTAGGTCATTTCTACTTTGTCCAGAGCAAGCGTAACTAGACAAATATTTCTAGTTTGAGCTCGGTTTGTTTGCAATATTATATTTGTTCTTCTTTGTGGTTCACCGTAACATACACCATTGACCGATTTGTGGCAATTTCTTGTCAGAAGTTGAATACAAAGTATAGCAGGGAGAAAGATTCAGCCGTAGTCCTAGCAACAACTGGCATCGTGTTTTGTATAAAAAACATACCATTTTATTTTATATTCGTACCTGCAGAGGTGATTGATAATGTACCATGGTTTTGTGATACAAAGAAAAGCTTTTATACCCCGTTGCTGCCTTTTGTTGTTATTCTTTTGCTACATTTCATTGGCAAGTCAGGTCAGTAAGCGACTTGGGGAACAGAACAATGGGGTTTTACGCAGTGACCCGGAGATGGAGAACAGAAATAAATCAATGGTTTTACTCTTCACCCTTTCGGCAGTTTCATTTTGTTGTGGATTATGTCAGTTTTTTTTGGGGGGGGGGGGGGGGGGGGGGGGGATTTGCTGGCACAAATCCAAAAAAATACACCAAATCTGAATATATCTTTGCACAAGTAGCGCACATGCTCCAAAGTTTGTTTATTCACAAATACATTTATATATGGTATTAAGCGGGTAACGTTTAGAGAACAGTTGGAGCTTGTTGTGAAATATCCTTTTACTAGAATTGTTCAATTAATTAGAAAGCAAAAAACAATCTAAAGGCAGATTGCCGTCCCTGAATTTGAATTTCATCCAAGAGTTGAACTGGCCATTCGGTGATGCGCTGATCATTTCTGAATAATCCAGGAACTGAAGAGAAACATAACGCGAACGCATATCAATTTCGGAGTGTTTTATTTCCCTTTTTATTTACTTTGAAGGAGACGCGTAATGTTCATTTTAATATTTGTGTTTTCCACTTAAAACTAAATAAAGTAAATGTCTATGCACACAACACAGAGTAAAAATGAGGGAAAGAGAATTTTGTACCTTCATATTAATAATAATAATACATTTTATTTAGGACTCAAGGTCCAGACAAGGGGCAACATTACATAAAAATGCATTGTATATAAAAAAATATCATAAAGTACATATAAAATCTTAGTATATCACTTATAAAAGCATCATAAATTATATATCGTGTTATGCTACATGTTCTCAGGCAGAATGACATCACATTACCTCTTGCTCACCCGATATTCTACTATCTAAGTCTCTGTCTTTCCAATTTACTACCATAGTCAAAGCAGTGAATGTACCGCTGAAGCCTTTCATCGCTCTTCCTTTCCTCCTAAAATATTACCTTTGTTTTATTTTCGTGAAAAGCTTTGTCTGCTAGCGTGTTTGATCCTCGTTGACCATTTTTGTGTCAAGCGCCTTGTGTACAGTAGTGAAGGGACTGGTTAAAAATACATATGATTTCAATTTCTCCATTGTATAAAAGCAACATTATCACGGGCACTCGGAATCAAACAATGTGTTCTCAGAATGGTTTCATCGTTATTTCATCCCAGTGTCCCAAACGGCAATTGAAGCAAATTAATTTACAAGAATCAAAATAAAAGTGGAGAAAAATGACTGACTTAATATTAAGGGAATGTATAAATGACCCCTTACCATGTCTAAAGGTCACCAGAAATAATGTTCCAAAACTATACTGCATTCATTTTATGGCATTTAATTTCTCTGCCCCGGTAATATTTCGTGAGCTTTATTGCCTTCATCGTTGCAAACTCCTTCCTGATCCGATTTTAATAATTCCAATGTAAGGAGGGCATTCACATTCTTTCGTCCCTTTGACGGAATTGACTAAATCTTCTTTATGTTGCTTGTTTTTAAAATTGTATTACTGATGTTTAATTGTGCTTGGATTTTCCTCCTAATATTGTATAACACAACAAATATTGTGAAAAATAATAGTAAATAAAAACAACGTGATTGTTCTCTTGGAAATCAGTTCAGAATTGTGCACTTTGTTTATTGGCTCAGAAGGTAATTGGATATCAGTCCTAATTATCCATAACATTGAATATATGCACCATTTCCCTTCCCCTCTGTAGATCCAATCCCAAATGTTCAACGTCTTCCAAAAAATAATGAATCCTTGATTCGATGCAGCATGAAATTAGACAGCTAGTGCCATATAGTCACGCCAGCTCTGTACCAGAGCAGCTCACCATTCCCATCACCGATCATCCCTTCTATACCTATCAAATTCTTTATTATTTTCCAAATGGAACCAGATCCCCGTAATATGCAGGCGATTAATTGCAGATCACAGCCAGGCCGTTAGTTATATTCCCTCTGTTTTGTGTATATGACGTATTTCACAACGGCCAACACACTAAAAGAGTCGCCCCGTCCCTTCTATTCAGTCGAGTTCCCTTCCATTGGTGCAGTAGAAATTTCAGGTCAGCTTGATATTCTCTAAGATAAATATCCCCGCCTCTCTAACTGGTATTTGTTAACGCAATTGCTCAAGGAATGAAGCATTCTGGTAAATATTTGCTGGACTACTCTTAGTGACTTACATACTTCCTTTAACTTAATAATTAGAATGAATATAGCACTCCCTTCGCGGTTAAACTAGTACATCATAAATGTTCCTCATCAAGCATTTCCTATTACTCTTCTTGGGCCTATGAATAACAGTCTGTTCAACGTGCCTGCTTACATCCTAGGCCTTGTGCTCATACCTCGAATTGCCTCTACCCCTGCATCCATTGTGGAAGAACATTCAAACTCATGTTGTCTCCTCATATTTTTCCTAATAAAATGCATCATTCCCATTTTTCTGCATTAAACATCATGCAATGTGCAGTTCGCCATCTGTTGGTGTATAGCTGTAGTCGGTCGCTATCGATGGGCGAATGCTTTGATTATTTATATCCCTGCAATATATACCTATCGCTTATTCTAACAATTGTTCCCATGGGCTGGGCAAGGGAGGGGGAGGCGTTTGCTGCTGCCGCCGGCACCTCCATCACAAGCAGCTCCAGCGGTCGCCCGGCCTGCCCATGGATGGCAGGAGCCCGTCCGCAGACTCTCTCTCCGACCAGGACGACTCCAGCAGCAGCAGCTCCAAGAAGCCCATCTTCGAGCAGGGCCGGCGGCTGCCCATCTTCAGCAGTATTTCCGTGTCAGATTGAGGGGGGGGGGGGGTGGAGGTGGAGGGCAGCCGGCCAACCCGGCGGGACAAGCACAGCCGAGCTGGAGCCGGCGGCTGCAGCGCCGGCTGCAAGTCCGGGACTGCCCTGCCAGCCCATGGCCACCCCGGACACCTCTGGACAGGGACAGGACACCGGGGAAGGGACGGGGTTGGCCCAACAGCAACTCAACAGAACCCGCAGCGACGGAGAGCCGGGCCTGGGCCAGAACCCGACCACGGACGAAACGCAAGCTTGCACACAATGCAGCACCACCATTGCCGTGACTGTTTATAGCTAGTGACCTATGACCTGGCGATGTGCAGTCAGAATACCGAACTCGCTTATTCCACAGATTCACAACTCTCTGGGTAAAAAAAACAATTCTCCTCATCTCAGTCCTAAATGGCCTACCCCTTAATCTTAAACTGTGACCCCTGGTTCTGGACTCCAACATCAGGACATTTTTTCTGCATCCACCCTGTCCAATCCTCTGAAAATTTTTATGTTTCTATAAGATCCATTCTCATCCTTCTAAATTCCAGCTAATTCAAGCCCAGCCGACCCATTCTTTCATCATTCATCAGTCCTGCCATCCTGGGAATTAACCTGGTGACATTAACCTGGTCAAATTAATCTCATGTTGCATGACATATTTAACCATCCATGTTAAACAATTATGTTTGTATGAATTATTGTAGTAATCATTTCTGTTATGAGTAGCTAACCTAAAAAAAAAAACCCATGACAACTTAATTCTGTACAAAATATATTTATTGGAACTAATTAAAAACACTAATGTCTTACAACTATTACAAAATTACACTAAAAAGCAGAAAATGCATTGTTCTGGATAATGATAGGAAATTACATGTTGTACTGTAACTTTTCTACTTCATCCATTGTTCACCATTTAAAATACAACTTCAACAGTTATAACACATTCCCATTAAGTAGTTTGAAGGGTCTCCACCTGAAATGTCACCTATCCATGTTCTTCAGAGGAGCTGCCTGACCTGCTGAAGTACTCCAGTACTTTGTATGCTTATGTATTAATCTGCATCTGCAGTTCCATGTTCTTACATTTCCCTTAAAGTGAATTGGATAGAGCACGATTTACAATCAATGAACGCGATCTGGAATGTTAGATTGCATGGGATCCAAGGTGGGCTAGGCACTACATGACAACTGGCTTGCTGGAAGTGGTCAGAGTGTGGCAGTGATGGGTTATTATACCGGTTGAAGACTTGATAAATAGTATGCCTCAAGGATTAGTGCTGGTTTCACTGTTCTTTATTCATGTTAATGATTTGGACGAGATTGGGATTAACATTAAGAAGTTTTCAGGCAAAAGTTAATGGTTTAGCATTCAGTGAAGAAAGTTACCCAAGATAACATTGGGTTCTAGATCAAATGGATCACCAGGCCAAGATATAACAAATGGAGTTCAATGCAGATCAATGCGAGATATTACATTGGCAAAGCAAAGCATGGCAGGGCACACACAGTATATGTCAGAGACCGAGTGTGCTGTACAACTGCAGGACCTCGGCATACAGCCACATAATTCCATGAAAATTGAAACCCAGATCGACAAATTGAAGGTGGTGTTTGACACACTTGCATTCAACTATCTGGATACTGAGTAGAAGAGTTGGGATTTCATGTACAAGTTATTGGTGGAACCAGAGTATTGTGTGCCTACCATCGTCATCTACATCTTGGAAGGATGTCATTAAGCTGTGCAAGGTGCTAAAATGATTCATATGGATGTTACTGGGACCAGAGTGGCTGGCTTCAAAGTAGAGGCTAGATGGGTTGGGACTTTTTTTCCTGGACCATAGGAATTTGATGGATGACGTTAGAAGTATATAAAATAATGAAGAGCATTGATAAGGTAAATGGTGACTGGCTTTCTCCCAAGGCATAATTCTAAAGCTAGAGGTCATAGATGCAAGGCAAGAGGAAACATGTGAAGAGACCTGAAGGGTAACCTTTTCCACACTATGAGGTTAGTGGCCATCTGGAAGATTCACTGGCTGGACTGACATATGATGAAAGAATGGATCGACTGGGCTGGTATCCACTGGAATTTAGAAGGATGAGAGGCTATCTTATAGAAACATAAAATTCTTAAACGATTGGACAGGTTAGATGCAGGTAAAATGTTCCGGATGTTGGGGGAGGCCAGAACCAGGGGTCACAATTTAAGAATAAGGGGTAGGCCATTTAGGACTGAGATGAGGAAAAACTTTTTCACCTAGAGTTGTGAATCTGTGGAATTCCCTGCCACAAAAGGCCGTGGAGGCCAATTCACTGGATGTTTTCAAGAGAGAGTTAGATTTAGCTCGGAGGGCTAAGGGAATCAAGGGATGTGGGGATAAAGCCAGAACGGGGTACTGATTTTGGATGATCAGCCATGATCATATTGGCTCAAAGGGCCAAATGACCTACTCACGCACCTATTTTCTATTTTTCTTTGTTTCTATGGAAGAAGCTGCAAGAGGAAGCTGAAGAAGCAGATGCAATTTACATGTTAAATATATTTAGATAATAAAGGGTTAGAACCAAATAGGCAAATGGGACAAGTTTGGGTAGATATCTTGGTCAGCAAATACTACTTGGGCAGAAGAGCATATTTCAATGCTCCAATTTATTGAAACACACATTGTTGATGTAAAACTTTAGTGTTGCTCAGTGAAGACTATTAGTCTGATAAACAGTGCAGCAATTGAAAGCAGACATTTTTACAGCTAGTTTGCATATGCTGGCAGTTCTTGCCTGATCATTATAGTGGAACAAAGTCAGAGCCGGACAGAACAGAAACAGGCCCCCACAGCCCACGTTGTCCATTCTGGCCAAATAAGCACAGAACCCATTTATGAGCACTTGGTCAACAGGCCTCTAAACTCTCACTATTCTTACATTCATCTGAATGTCTTTAAAATGTCATAACTGACCGTCTTTACAACTTCCTCTAACAGCCCTTCACCCCAACAGGAATATTGTGTCCCTGTAGTTTTCCTTTCTCACCTATAAAAGCCTCTAATTTGCTAGCCACCCCCTTACCCGAAGACAAACTCTCCCAGTCGACTTCAAGTTCCGGCCCAATGTCCCCAAAATCATTCTTACTCCAATTTTGGATCTTCATTAGTGGGCCAATCCTATTCTTCTCCGTAACTACTTTAAAACTAATAGAAGTATGGTCACTGATCCCAAAGTTCCCCTGACTGACACTTCAGTCACTTGCCCCACCATGTTCCCTCAGGGGCGGTACAGTGCTGCCTGCTCTCTATATAATGATTCAGGAAGCTTTCTTGGACACATTTAACAAATTCTCCCCCATCCAAGCCATTTACATTATGGACAATTCAGGCAATGTGAAGTTGAAATCTACAAATAGTATCCTATTATTTTTACAGCTATCTGCAATCTCAAACATATCTGCTCCTCCAATTTGTGATGATTATTGAGAGGACTGCAATATATTTACACCAGTGTAATCATACCCCTCCTGTGCCTGTTCTACTCATATCACTGGAGGATCTCAAGAACATCCTCTGAGAATTATAGTCATATCCTCCCTGATCAAAAAGGCAACAAAACCTCCTCTTTTGCCTGCATCTCCATCACACCTGTAGCATCAATACGCCGGAATATTGTGCTGCTAGCTCTGCCCTGCTTACAGCCATGTTTTTGTTACACCATGCTTCAACACAGCAGCTGGCGTCAACCTAGAATTTCCCCTAACACGGCCATTTTGCTATGCTTTCACCACTTATTGGCTGCTGTACCTCTCAGCTAGCCAAACAGTCCTCTTAAAAGGCCCGCTGTTCCTCTGCCTCCTCGCTTGAAGCTTCTGAAATGCCAATTCCAAAGTCAAAACCATGCTTCAGAACTAGAAAATAAACATATGACAGGTCCGCCAGTACCTAAAAACAGTTCAATTACAAAATCACAACTAACACAACCAGAAACATATACCCAGATTCATTCTATGGAGTTCTTGTTAATTCTGCTGTGCAGTTTTCAATATCTCAGCGAACATTTATGTCTTAGTTTTTGTGCATACCTATCAGGCATGCAGTTAAAGAGACATTTTTTTTTACTCGATGCAATTCATGTTCATCATTGAGATTTGCTTGAAAATTTGTATTTTGTGCTTTAAATAAATGGCTGCAATAGCTTTCAGAAAAAAGGATGTATCATGCCCAAGTGATTCCCTACACCATCCTCAAAATCTACAGGACAAAGAGCAATCCAAATCTTGATCAAAAGCATCTGACGTGTGGAAATTAAAACATTCACACAAACACCTTCATTCCATTTCTGTATCCTTTCAGTGACAGCAGACTCTGCCGCCCGTCGGAACTGAATTTATTGTCATCCAGGCTGAAACAAATTTAAGAATACAATGTAACCGATTGTATCAAAGCCCATTACAGAGAAAATAGTGGTATTGTCAATATTTACAGAAAAATGTCTTCCATAAAAAATGAAAAGTGTAAATATGTTTTGTGACATTAAAGAGTAACTAGAATACTCACTCAAGGTCCCTCAAACTTCTGCAGTCTTGTACGAGATTGCGGAATGTCTGAACAGATTGGTCTGTAAAGTTGTTAGATTTCAGGTTGAGCATCCACACTGACCGGGCTGCACGGAGAGCAGAGTAAAGATCACTCGCACATAAATCAGTGAGTTCATTCTTCCAGAATCTGTGGATGAAAAAAAAGAAATCCTAAGAAATGATGCATTCTCCAGTGTTAATCTACACCATTATTAATCATGCTTATGGTTAGATCGTTATTGTAAGCCATTTGTTATGACTCTTGCACTTACTGCAGCTTTTTTAATTGAGGGTACTGGTTCGTCTTCATTGCCTCACATAATATTTTCATGCCCAGATCTCCTAGGTTATTACCACCCAGGTCCAGAACCTTCAGCGAGCTGCTTATACTGATCATCACAGAGGCGACATCTCTGGCACAAGAAGCTGTGAGCCCAACTTCCCAAAGTCTGGAATTCAAAGATATAAATGACAAAGAGGAATAATTGCACTTTAAACCCATGGAGTTCATTGAAGGAATTAGGGATAATTAACATGAAATTATTATGAGCTGTAATACTTACCCATACTACTGATAATGTTTAGCATTACCACTCCAATTATTATGAAACCCATTTTACAAAGGCTTGTACATACCGCAGATCTTCTAGGTGTTGGTTAGATGTCCTCAGAGCTGCAGATACTATTTTAATTCCTGAATCCCCCAGGTCATTTTTACTCAGGTTCAGTGCTCTGAGTGACTGGTACGTACTAACAGCGGAAGCAAGATCCTCAGTGCAACAAGCTGAGAGACTGGTATCATCCAACCTATCCATCAGGAGTTGGGAGGGAAGGAAGAAGCAGAAAACAAGATTGAGAGTGCAAGAAGAAATAATGGGAAAAGAGACAGTGCAAATTATGCAATGTCATGATTACACTCAATAATGGATATATATTACTAACTGATGTCCAGTAGTGAACAGCGAACCATTATAAAGAGAACGTCTGTGATACTCACTCCAATTCCTCCATTCTACACAGCCCCTTGGGCAGTTGTCGCACTCCTGCATCACCTAACGGATTTCTTCCCAGAGACAGAGTTGTCAGTGACTGGTTTATGCTGAGAGCAGAGGAAAGATCCTCGATACAAGCAGCTGTAAGACCATTAGCTCTCATGCTGAGAATCAGGAAAGAGAAAAATGGATAAAGAAATTACAGAGTACACCATATGTAGTCTCAAATGCCAGTAAAATAAAGAACATTTTGCACAATCTGGAACACACCTCAACTTCTTTATTTTACAGGCCCGATTCCTCAAAACCACACACAGATTTTGAATTCCAGAATCACCCAGTTTGTTCTCATTCAAGTCCAATTCCAATAACGATTGATTTTCACTCAGAGCAGAAGCAAGATCCGTAGTACAAGAAGCTGTGAGATTGTTCGCACCCAGTCTGAAGGATCAAAGAACAAGATAAGAAGAGAACAAAAAATTCAGTGTAAATCACTGAGGTATACCGTATTAATGTTTAATAGGTATTAATGATAATGTAATTTTTACTAATTATATCTCAACATTTATTCTCAATCTGCTACTTACTGCAGTTCTTCTATTTTACATGTAGGTTCCCTCAGAGCAACAGACAGCAGTTCCACTCCCGAATCACCCAGTTTGTTGTTCCTTAATCTAAGCAGAGACATTGAGAAATAAATTGAATCAAGTGCTAGATTAGGTTTAGGTTTATCATCACATGTACCAAGATACAGTGATATGTTTTTTGTTACAATGTCCATCACTGAATATTATAGATTACAGCAAACACACCAGATGTGCCAGATTTTCTGTCAGTCTTACTTCCTGAATATTCAGGGATCATCAGTAAATGCGGTTACTAAAAGTGCTGCATGAACTTTCCAAGTGTGCCTCAATCTATCTTTAGTTTGTTCTTTACTTCTCCACATCGCTGTCTATATCTCTCATTTCTCTTGCCCTCTAACCGGTCTGAAGAAAGGTCTCGACCCGAAATGTCACTCATTCCTTCTCTCCAGAGATGCTGCCTATCCCGCTGAGTTACTCCAGCTTTTTGTGTCTATCTTTAGTTTCAGACAATTGGATTTATTCTCCTGAAGCTCAATGATGAATCATGTCTGAGGAAACGTATTCATTTGTTTTGTAAAACTTAGATTTCTGGAAGAGATGGGCGACTTTCCACAAATTCAATGAAAGCATGATTATATCCTGGACTTTACACCAGGTATATCTTCGTCTTCTTCTTCTTGGGGTGGGAGATTGCAACCTTCACGTGGTCCACCCAGTTTCGATGAATGCAATCAACCTGGCGTGCACAAACAGAAGATCAAACAGAACAATTTGTCTTACAACTTTAGGCTGTGCACGCCATACGCAGCAAGAAGAAGAAGAAGTATATTTTAAGGGCTAACTTCAGTTTCAGTATCCTATAAAACTCCATTCAGACTCATCACAAGTTTTCAATGCCACAAACTGCTGGTGTGTGCATGTATGTAGTGTTTTACCTCATTTCTATTGAACTGATTGGACAGTATTTGGTGAGTTCTTTTGGCATTTTCTACCCAAGCACGGGCCACTTTACCAAATTTACGAGTTAGCTGCCATGCTTTACCCAAAGACTGACCACTTGAGACAAGAATAAAACACTGCACACCAGGAGAATGCTGGCCTGGCATCAATTGTCTGATGAGGGGCCAATGTCATATCAGCTGAATAAAGAAATGATGAATGGATTGGAAAAGTAAACTCAGATAACACATTAGCAGCAAGTTATCCCAAGGGTTGAATGACTTTGCAAAGCTGTGATTCCAAAGTAGTAACATCCTCAGTTACTGGATGTTTGGCATTTATACTTCACACCCCTTCACCTTGACAGTCCAGTGGCTGTTCCCATTCCTTGGGACAGACTAGAATGCGGCTACACACTGACCACTGCATCTCGTACCCTGGCCTGGGTGTAGATACAGTGAAAGGGGACTTTGTTCATACATGCAACAAGAACACATTTATTACAATTAAATCAATGCTCATTATTGGATATGATAACCGAGTAATATCGCCTCACAGGGATCTACATTAAGCACAAATTATTTGCGAACCACTAAACAGAACTCTGGTTTCATGCCATGTTTGATCATTTCTTCCACCTGCAGCTCCCAACCCCCTGCCTCCCAAAGTTGCAATCGGGGACAAATCAACAATTACCTCAACACTCTGCATTTGTGCAGTCCAGATTCCAGCCACCGCAGCCCATCACACTGAATGGAGCAATTCTGCAGGTCAATGTCATTCATGGTGTCACAGAACCCAATAACATTAGACAGAACAGCACAGTCAATTGGGTTCATTTGCAATCCATTAAATTTAAGTGTGTTCACCGATCCCACTGTCAACTCAACCAGTGGTTTATTCTGACACTCAAACAGGTAGTGGAACATGTTCAGGAGACTAGTTTTACCGGCTTTGGTCACAGTGTTTGCAATCCGTTTTTGAACTTCCACTTTTATCCAATCAATCACTTGGTAGGTTGCTTCAATAGGAAATGGTCCCAAATACTCTATCAGTGGCTGACGTTTTCGTGAAGACAGGCCAACAAGGAATCTGAGAAATAAATCATATCGCCCATCTTCAACCTTACGGGCTTCCTCGAAAAGTTTCCTGATGTCACCAGGGCCTGCATTTAGGAATTGTGCAAGTGCAGCTATAAACTCTTGGACAGTGAGATGCGTGAATTCATAGACTATATTCTGAACAGAATCATCTCTCTCGAAAAGCTCCTTCAGAAACCCAGATACGAACTGGGAAGGTTGCAGCTTGTGCATGATCAAGTCTCCAGTTCGAAACATAATTTTCCTCTCAGAAACTCCGGCAAAGGCCAGTTCACCAATTTTCAGCAATATATCACGAGGCTTTTGAATAATAGAACTGTGGTTTTTCAGGATGTTGTAAATATGGTAGGAATACAATTCAGTGATGGTTCTGGGAATTTGCTGCAGTTTTTCACTTTTTATGAAGAAGGGGCCTATAGTTTCACCAAGAATCCAGCAGTAAGAAGGGTTGAAGCTCATAGAGTATAGGATTTTATTCTCTTCCACGTGTTTGAAAACAGCTGCTGCCACTGCCTGTTTTTCAAAAAACCTGTTGAAATATTGTTTCCGTTCTTCATGAGCAAATCCCCGGATTTCAGCCCAGAGATCGATCTCAGCCCTTTCCAATAAATACAAGGTGGTGGGGCGACTGGTCAGCAGCACCGAACATCCTGGGAGCAACTTGCGTTGTATTAAAGCATAAACAATGTCAGACACTTGACACCATGTCTCGGGATCATCACACTTGTGCTTAGGCTCTGTATTTCTTCGATTATCTGCAAAATCAATTCCGTCTTTGTATTCATCCAAACCATCAAATATAAACAATAATAGTTCTGGATGTTTCCAGATTTCTTGCAGGATGTTAGCAAAGTAAGGATACTGGTCCAGTATCAGTTCCCTCAGGTTGATTTTACAATTAGTATCATTCAACTCACGAAATTTAAAACTGAACACAAATTGGAAATTTTGGTAGATTTTCTTAGTGGCCCAATCATGAACAATCTTTTGCACCATTGTTGTTTTTCCAATCCCTGGATCTCCACTCACAGCAACTGACCTCTTACCCTGGGCAAAACTACTCCAGAACAATTTATCTGTTGGGATTCTTTCAGTCTGATTTTCGTGCCACTCTTCATGTTCTTGGTCTCTCGACAGCACTTCATGTTCTACATGTTTCCGCTTTCGTTTGCCTGAAATAACTGTAAGGTCAGCATATCGATCATCCAGCTGGAAAAACTTCACCCCGTCTTTTGACAAAAGCACGTTCATTCTCAGTTTTTCAGTTTGTTTGCACAATTCTTCCTGGTGTTTCTGTTGAACATCTTCATTGGAGCAAAGTAATTCACAATATTAGTTTTAACTATGCAAGTTATGATTCATTTAAGAGTCATTGACTAATAGAGCACAGAAGCAGACCCTTTGGCCTAACATATCCATACCGGAGGAGGGGGGGAGAAGAGGAAGAGGGCGAGGAGTGAGGGGGGGGGGGGGGTGAGGAGGAGGGATGAGGAGGAGGAGGGGGTGATGAGGAGGAGGAGGGGTGATGAGGAGGAGGAGGGGGTGATGAGGAGGAGGGGGAGGAGGAGGAGGGGGGGGTGGAGGAGGAGGGGGGGGTGAGGAGGAGGGGGGGGTGAGGAGGAGGGGGGGGGGTGAGGAGGAGGGGGGCGGTGAGGAGGAGGTGGGGGGAGGAGGAGGAGGGGGGTGAGGAGGAGGGGGGGTGAGGAGGAGGGGGGGTGAGGAGGAGGGGGGTGAGGAGGAGGGGGGGGGAGGAGGAGGGGGGGGGAGGAGGAGGGGGGGGTGAGGAGGAGGGGGGGGGTGAGGAGGAGGGGGGGGAGGAGGAGGGGAGTGAGGAGGAGGGGGGTGTGAGGAGAGTAGGGTGGGGGGTGAGGAGGAGGGGGGGGGGTGAGGAGGAGGGGGGGAGGTGAGGAGGAGGGGGGGATGAGGAGGAGGGGGGGTGAGGAGGAGGAGGGGGGGGGTGAGGAGGAGGAGGGGGGGTGAGGAGGAGGGGGGGTGAGGAGGATGGGGGGGTGAGGAGGAGGAGGGGGAGGGTGAGGAGGAGGGGGGGGTGAGGAGGTAGGGGGGGTGAGGAGGAGGGGGGGTGAGGAGGAGGTGGGGGTGAGGAGGAGGGGGGGGTGAGGAGGAGGGGGGGTGAGGAGGAGGTGGGGGTGAGGAGGAGGTGGGGGTGAGGAGGAGGGGGGGGTGAGGAGGAGTGGGGGGGTGAGGAGGAGGGGGGGGTGAGGAGGAGGGGGGGGTGAGGAGGAGGTGGGGGTGAGGAGGAGGGGGGGTGAGGAGGAGGGGGGGGTGAGGAGGAGGGGGGGGTGAGGAGGAGGGGGGTGAGGAGGAGGGGGGGTGCGGGATGAGGAGGGGAGGGTGAGGAGGAGGGGTGGGAGGAGGAGGGGGGGTGAGGAGGAGGGGGGGTGAGGAGGAGGGGGGGTGAGGAGGAGGGGGGGTGAGGAGGAGGTGGGGGGTGAGGGAGGAGGTGGGGGTGAGGAGGAGGGGGGTGAGGAGGCGGGGGGGGGTGAGGAGGAGGGGGGGGTGAGGAGGAGGGGGGTGAGGAAGAGGGTGTGAGGAGGAGGGGGGTGAGGAGGAGGGGGGCCTGAGGAGGAGGGGGCTGAGGAGGAGGGGGGCTGAGGAGGAGGGGGGCTGAGGAGGAGGGGGGCTGAGGAGGAGGGGGGAGGAGGAGGTGGGGGGTGAGGAGGAGGTGGGGGTGAGGAGGAGGTGGGGGTGAGGAGGAGGTGGGGGTGAGGAGGAGGTGGGGGTGAGGAGAAGGTGGGGGTGAGGAGGAGGAGGAAGAGAGGGCAGGTTGCGGGCAAGCGGGCTGCGGGGCCCACGGCGAGCGGGGTGTGGGGTGCGTCTGGTTCGGTATGCACGTGTGCGTTTCTGCGCATGCGTGCATGTGTGACATTATTTTTTCCTACGGCCCGCAAAAAAGTGCCAAATATATAATGTGGCCCTCATGCTGAAAAGATTGGAGCCCCCTGGTTTAAAGGAATATAGTCAAACACAGCCAGGTAAAACAAGTTTAAAGGCGGCATCTTGGACGGCATGGACAAGTTGGGCTTGGGGTCTGTTTCCATGTTCTATTACATGACCAATTCTGAATGGGAAAGAATGGCATACTTAATAGCGTGTGCGGACGTGGCGCCGACGGACGAGAAGCCGAAACAAAGAAGTGGAAGCCAAATAACCGAATGGAAACGAAGCCGAAACGCCAACTAACCGAAAGAGTGGGACAACTAAATGCAAACTAACCGAAAGGGCGGGAGGCCTAAAAGCCAACAAACCGAAAGGCTGCATTGCCTAAAAGCAAATTCACCGAATGGCTGCTCTGCCGAAACGCCATCTACCCGAAAGGCGGCATCGCCTACAAGCCAACGAACCGAATGCCGCTCAACAGAAAAGTCAAATAACGGACATGACATTGCCGGGGGGCGGGACTTGTCAGACCCCGCGTCCATCACATCACTGTGGAGGGATGAACATTGTCCCACACCTCCGCTCCACCTGACTCACAGCCCACGGAGGGTGGCCGTGGGAGAGTAGGGGCTGTCCCGAGGGATGCGCACCTTCAGCCACTTACAACTTGGTGCTTGTGTTCAGATTGCCCAGTCACCGATGGCTTGTGTGGGAAAATGACCCCCACGCTCCCGCCAGTGGAGCAATGCCACGATGAACAGGAAGGTTGGCGCTGTAATTAAGACGGCTAAAGCACAGTGCACGGTCTGTCCTTTAAAAGAGGTGGGGGGGGGGGGGGGGCTGAGAAGGAGGGGGGCTGAGGAGGAGGAAGAAGCAAGAGATACATGGCTGTGAAGCTCGGCAGACATTTAACATTACCGGTCGGTTATCCATGGTTCTGAAAACTACTGCTTACGTTTTTTTTCCCCAATGAGACAATGAAATTCACCGGTCAGCACCGGCTACAACCTACGAGAACCTTCGACCTCCTGGCAACCAACTAGGACCTCCTGGCGACCCACCTACGGCACGAGAATTCTCGCTACTCTCCATGGAAGCTTCATTCTGGTCGCCACTAATTTTTCAACATGTTGAAACATTCGCGGCGACCATAATGAGGCCGCAACTAGTTCCCAGAATGCTGGAACTCCTCACGACCATGAAGGCGATTTCCTGGAAACCAACCGCGAACATGTGGCGACCATGTGGCTATTGCACAGTCTCCTGCAGTCGCCTAAGTGGGACAGGCCCATAATGCTGCTACAAGAGAAGGTCAGAGATTAGACCTTACCTCCTGACAGCACATAGATGGTGGAAAAGATAAGTAGATAGGTTTGAAATGTGCATTGGATAATCCTCTACTAGTCTGGATGAGTGAACTTCCACACTTGCAGTACAAAACAGGAACCCAATTGACTAGAATGCCATCCATCACCTTAAATATTCATTTCCGGCACCACTCGTGTCGTGTGTAACATCATCAAACCACACTGCAATAACCCACCTACACTACACTAACAGCTCCCAAATTTGCAATACAAGGGGCCTTCATACATAGAAGAGCAACAACAACTGCAGACTCTCCTCAAAGTTGCACATTGCCCTAATCTGGAAATATTGCCATATCCACATCCTGGAATTCCAGCTCCAAAAGCATTGTACATTTACAGGATTCCATCTGGCAATGAGAAGGGGCTCATTATCATTCATTAGAGTGGATTTCAGGATAAACCACAAATACTGATTGTGTTTATGGAAAGGGAATAATTAGAAAATGAAAATCTAACTTACCTTTTAGGTGGCTGGGAATCTCTGTACAACCCCGGATTATTTTTATGAAATCCTGATGATCAGTACCTGTTTAAATCATTTAGATTTTATGAATTGCGTATGTGCAAATAGTAAAATGGGAAGAATTCAAGTTCAGCATGTAATGTTTTCGTACCCATATTCAGTATATCTGTCAACATCTTCTCCAATTTTGGAAATCTATATTTTGTTTTCAGAATGGATTTCCACATTACCTCTCTGGAGAAGGAGCCTCTCTCCATCACAAGAGTTACAAGAAGTTTGGAACTGTGGGCCTTATTCCTTTCCTCCTCAACTTTCTGCAAATAATGTCAAATATATTGTGGATCAGAGTGAAAAATAAACACAAGGAATTGACCTGTTCAGTGTGAGGAGCTCTCACAATCAAAATCTACTGAAATAAATTATTCAGATAGAATGAATATTCTGTAACATTTATTTCATGCAATCTGCTGTTCAGCAAGTAAGATATTAACTAATCCTTATCTTGGCTTCATTTACATGCCTTACTTTCACTTACAGTCTATTGGCTTTAAAAAATATACCAAATGTAGACATTGTCCATCCTTATATCCTTATCTATATAATTAAAAGTCTCATCTTGACCACTTCCTGTCTGCGCTGTATATTGATTTTAGAAAAAACGCTACCCTGTATTGCTGTGATTTTGGCCGTCTTACTCAGTCCTCCTCCGCTGAACCAGCCCCGAGGATTTTTCCCATCTATAAAAATCAAAATGTTTTGAGTGTTTAAAAAAACCTTGAGATCAGCTGATTGGTCCTCTCGCCTATCAATCACCGCTATGAAGTAAACGCCCCTTCCGGGAGGGGGGGGGGGGGGTGCAGGACTATAAACCCCCGGATGCCTGGTGTGTCAGTCACCCTGCAAGATCGCACGAGAGACAGGCCACGACTGTCATTCTAAGCTGTGAATCAACTGAACTGTGAGTCTGCAATGTACTTGCAATAAATGATTTGTTAGCCCTTAATGACAATGCCATGAGTTGTTTGGCCTGCTGCCCTGCCTGTGCTTGAAACTGCAATGCTTAATTTGGTCCGAATGTGTTTGGAAGGAATAAATGCTTAATCCGGGGGAGAGGGGGAGTGGGTGTGGGAGTGTGGGAGAGACGGAGAGAGGACAGGTCCTTCGATTCACGCTGTTCATCAACCACATACTTACAACCATATAGGGCAAATTTGCAGCTTGTTTATAGGTAACTGGTGGGATCGGGGTAAGGGAGAAAGGGCGATCGAGAATGGGGAAGATTATGGAATTAATGTTGAATTAGTGCAAATATGTGGGTGATGAACGGTGTGAATCGAAGGACTGGTCCATGTTGTATCTATATGACGATGAAACATTTACATGTTTGCTCAGAAATACGCTACATTTTTGCACATATCAGTGTCATCTCCAAGTTCCTTCAGTTGAACCAAGTTCACAGGCGCTTTGCTTGAATTATTTAATCCAAATTTGATCTCCCCTTTCCTTCAAAAATAAAATTATTTTTACGCAGGAAATCAAATCACTCTCTACTTCAGTACAGAAGCAGCTGAAAATGGTCGCCTTTCCCAGTTTTAAATTCCTCAGGTTTTCTGGCCTGTTTCTTTGCAGCATACGTTTGCAGTACTTAAACTGATGCTCTCTTGGTTTTGTGAATACGGTTGAAACCAAATTGTGTCACTCACCAAAAGTTCTTGTTTACTGATCTGCTGCTGCTCTTTCAAAAGCAAGGCAATTGATTTCACCTCTTCTTCAATTGCCTGTTCTAACCTGTCCCGGTAAAACTGTGTTAATTTGAAGAGTTTGTGCTCATCACATATTTCCAAGAAATCCATGAATGCTTTCCTCAGACCTGTGAACATATGGAGAAAAATGGAACATTAACAATGTGTTAACAGGATACCTTATTTTCCTTTAGCATAAGACTGGGGGCTTCTACAAATCTCTTCAACTACCATCTGAAAAACCACTCAATGCACTTTCTGCATTGTTATCAATGTCAAGGTTGAGGAGAGAATTGATAAGAGTCATAGTCATAGAGTGATGCAGTGTGGAAACAGGCCCTTCGGCCCAACTTGCCCACACCGGCCAACATGTCCCAGCTACACTAGTCCCACCTGCCCGTGTTCGGTCCATATGCCTCCAAACCTGTTCTATCCATGTACCTGTCTAAACGTTTCTTAAATGTTGGTAAAGTCCCTGCCTCAACTACCGAGCAGCTCGTTCCATACACCAACCACCCTTTGTGTGAAAAAGTTATTCCTCAGATTCCTATTAAATCTTTTCCCCTTCACCTCAAACCTGTCCTCTAGTCCTCGATTCACCTACTCATTCACCTACTCTGGGCAAGAGACTGTGCATCTACCCGTCTAATCCTCTCAAGTCTGACATTTACACCCTGGGAAAAAGTTACTGACATCCATTTATGCCTCTCATAATTTTATGTACTTCTATCAGGTCTCCTCTCAAACCACATCATTCCAAAGAAAACAATCCAAATGTATCCAACTTCTCTTTATAGCCAATACCCTCAAATCCAGGCAGTGTTCTGGTAAGCATCTTCTTCACCCTCTCCAATGTCTCCACATCCTACCTGTAATGGAGTGATTAGAAATGCACACAATACTTCAAAGACAACCTGACAAAAGTCCTATAAAGGCACTCCAAAAAGAACTAATCAACCCACCAACATTTATGTCCAAGTTGCTTATTTACTTCAAACAAAAGATGCTTGATGGTTGGCACATTATTGATGTGCTGAATGGCCCGTAATCTCTGTATTATGTTCAGGAAACAAATTATTCCTCATGTCATCTTAGCTTGATTTCCTTTAACCTTGACCAACCACTCTGCAAAGGTTCTTCATTATTTTCCATGCTTATATCAATTTCCACTCAGAAACTAGTCCCAAATCTTTATTTATTCTGGCAAATATAATTTTTTTCATTTGAAGAACCATTCCTACCAATCTATTCAGTAGCTAGCCAATGCACTCGCATCTTTCCTGGCAACAAGAATTGAACAATGCTCCAGTTGCTCCAATGGAGTTGTCATCTGTGCACTTTGCTATGAACAGGAAATGCGGAATGAATAGCGAACAACACCTCAACAGTCTAGAGAGGAACCAACAATGCCTCCAAAAAATTGTATGAAGTGGCAAGATCACCATACCAATACCTCTATGTTCACTGAAGTGATAACGAAAGCATTAAGGTAATGATTTTCATACATCAACTCTATCCAACCAGATATGACCTATGGTTGCTAGACTCTCATCTAATGTCCACAAGTCCCAGTTTGTCTATTTCCATAAATCATGTGCTGGTTCAGAGGAAAAGATACAAAAGATATACTAAATACATTTCTCAATGCTGCTAGGTGCAGCCATCAGAAACTGGAAGCAGCAGTTACTCAATCTGCCTCACTGGCAACACATGCCCCATGATGCTATGGCCCAACTTGATGAGATGCACTATGCACTTGAAAGCGGAAAAATAGAGAACAGTAACCTCCTCCCACCCCACCGTCGTTGAGGTAGGAGGGTTTGAGGTTTCCGGACTTGACCCGTGTTATGCAGGACTTATGAAAGTCAACTTGATAAGCATTTAATGGCTTTTTCTGTCCCAAAATGTATTTCCTTCTGAAGCCAGGATGGAATTTTGCAATAGGAGCTTGACTAGGTAATCACTGGAAGAGACATGCTTTAGAACATTCCAACATATATTTCCCCATTGTGTCATCAAAAAATCAATTCACCACTTAATGTAATCCCCTTACAAATACATGAAACACGTCTGCAATAAAATTCAAATACTGAACATAAGATCACAAATCCTCTTGCAGGAAAAATATTTGTTATTGTCCTGATAATTGAATGAATATACGTACGGCAAAATTCTAACCGCTTCACGGGATGATGAATTGTGATCATAATTCTTAAAAGTAACTTTACTTCTCAGTGCTTAACTTAGTCCAGTTTTGCTGCTATTACCATTGCCTGATTTTTTTGTTCCCTCCCCAGCTATCATTCAGTTCACCCGAATATCTATGTAACTAAAAGTCTGATCTTGACCACTTCCTGTCTGCGCTATATATTGATTTTAGAAAAAACGCTATCATATAGCACTATGATTTTTGGCCATCTAACTCAGTCCTCCGTCACTGAGGCAGCCCCGAGGACTTGGAAATGGAATTTCAAGGAATAGCCGTGAGTGAACTGCCAGCCGACCAGCAGCGAGTCAATCAACTGCCAGCCCACCAGCCGCGAGTCAATCAACTGCCAGCCCACCAGCCGCGAGTCAACCAACTGCCAGTCCAACAGCCGTGAGTGAGTGAACTGCCAGACCACCAACCCTGAGTAACTGAGCTGCCAGCCCACCAGGCCTGAGTGATTGAGCTGCCAGACCAAGAATCCATTCGGCCCACAATGTCCATACTAGCCCTCTGGAAACTAGTCCCTTCGGCCCACAACACCCATAGTAGCGCTCCAGAAAGCCCCCACAACTGGCCACCAATATTGGAATTGGTGGAGAGGTGGAATATTGCGTTGGGGGACCAGCCCTCCCATGTGAACTTGGCCTCCAATCCTTGCCCTTTGAAGTGCCTGGCTAAATAGCTAAAATATTGCCATCACGTGTTTATTTTCTTTGACAGTAAGTTCCAGGCACCTACCACTCTGCATAGAAATATTGATGTAAATCTGTTTTAAACATTCTTCCTCTCACCTTAGAGTTATCCCCTACAGCATTTAACATTTCCACCCTGGTACAAAACTTAGCAAAAGCAGATGGGATTAGCGCAAATAGGACATGTTGGTCGGTGTGGGCAAGTCGGGCCGAAGGGCCTGTTTCCATGCTGTATGACGCAAGGACTATCGCCAGTATCCATTTCAGTTCCTCTTCCTGCATATAAAATTACACACATAACATTTACACCATTTGATAGAACAGACATTATGATTCAAAGAAAAAATGAACATACTTGTATTCACTGCAGATCTTGGTACTGGAGTCTCATTTGAACTTTCAGCCATGATGGGCAAATGGTACTTCCAAAAGGTGGTTATGATACTATAGTAAATGTAATCATGATAATTAGACAGAGATCTGATGACAAGATATCTATTGTAAACAGGGCATCAAATCTTCCCTTCCCAACCACTATAAGAGATGCTT
Organism: Amblyraja radiata; assembly: GCF_010909765.2. Taxonomy (NCBI): domain Eukaryota; kingdom Metazoa; phylum Chordata; class Chondrichthyes; order Rajiformes; family Rajidae; genus Amblyraja; species Amblyraja radiata. The sequence continues at coordinate 23,414,317 of NC_045979.1, read as the reverse complement.
GCTCTCATAGAATACAAAAGTCAAAACCATATAAATATGGAAAAAAGGTTGTCTTACATTTAAAACAAAAATTACTTAAAGGTGCAGAATGCATATCTCAATGTGATTATAGATTAGAACTGTATTAAACAATTTAACTCCTTACGACTGCCTTTTCATTCAGTAAAATTATGACTGATCTTTTAGCTCAGTGCCACTTTCCTGCATGAACACAAAATCCCGTAATATACAAAATTCTATTTTTAATACATTCAGCAATTGTGCATCCATTGGTCATCAACGGTGGGGGAATTCCAAAAATACACTCCAATTTGGGTGAAGACATTTCTTCTCTCTGCCCAGAAAGGCAAATCACTTATCTTGACAATAGACAATAGACAATAGATGCAGGAGTAGGCCATTCGGCCCCTCGAGCCAGCACCGCCATTTAATGTGATCATGGCTGTTCATCCACAATCAATACCCCATTCCTGCATATCCCCATATCCCTTGACTCCGCTATGTTTAAGAGTTTGTCTAGCTCTCTCTTGAAAGCATCCAGAGAACCAGTCTCCACTGAGGCAGAGAATTCCACAAACTCACAACTCTGTGAAAACGTTTTATCCTCATCTCAGTTTTAAATGACTTACCCCTTATTCTGCTTAATTAATTGCTGCAGATGGAAGCAAACTGACGAAGAGTTTCACCAATGCAATCTGACCAGAATATTTCAGAATTTTCTGCTTTTGTTTCCCAATTCAAGCATCTTCCGTTATTGTTTTATTATTTTCAATTCATAGTTAAAAAATAGATTTGCAAATACCAGATTAATTTATTGTCTTATCTGCCAGGGTACAATAAAATTCCTTGTTTGCATAAAGGTCAGAGTAAACAGTATCTAGTAAGATAGATACAGCATTTACCACAGCAAATTCAAAAAAACACTGAAATGGTGCAATATGAAGCGGTACCCAAGGAAACACAAAATAACAATGAGGCAGAGTTAATACAGAGTACGTGGAAGCACCTCAGTAATGTAGGAGTAAAATAAGTAATTAGTTCTGAAGTCTAATAGCCTCTTCAAAAAAAATGGTCAAAAAGCAAAGATGTCACAACTGTGATTCCAAAGGAAATTCTGTATAGTAATAGATCCACAGATGATGCACATAACATTGCTGGAAAATGTAACTGCACCAAAGGTTTAGAAGAATTTTAAAATTCAGTAAGACGACAAAACTATTAAGGTGGAAATAATAGAATGAGAATAAGCTTGAAAGAAACATGCAGACTGACTAAAATATTCCATGACATGTGAAGCAGAGAAAATAAATGAACTCAAGTGTTTCTCCCCCCCCCCCCCCCACCTAATCAGAAACAGGGAAATTATTCGGGAAAATAAGAAAAATTATAAAACTGCTTTATGAAGGCAGTGCAACAGAAAATAACCATACAAAATTCAGGAGATAAAAGATCACAAGATAAAGAACAAAGAAAATCACGATTAATAAATAGAGCAAATGAAATTAAAAGGGCTAAAGGTTAACAAATGCCCAATTATTGATGATCTGCATCTCAGGAGTACAAAATGTTATGTTCTTGGAAATAGTGAACGGATTTGTGATCATCTTCCAAAATTCTTTAAACCAACAAATTAGAAGGTGGCAAATATACACCTACCATTCCAAGAATGGTGAGAAATTTGGTGCTGCACATCAATTAACAATAGTAATGGTGAAAATGCATGTATTTTCTGCATGTCTGAGGACCTGACCTCTACTTGACCCAAGTATAGCTAAGAAATCACTGACCACCAGCCTTGATGGCCAAGTTAAGACTGCCTTTTAAAAAATTTGACTTAAATTCTAAAAATGGCACTGGAAATGTGGTGACCCGTTTATATTGGCTAAGAGTAATCTACTATTCCTCCACTCCTGAAATTAAGTATGATTGCGCCTATAAATAGTAAGATTTTATTTATATATGCAAAAAAAGGAATGATGTAAAGACCACACTTGGGTAAAACATTCACTGGCTTGATTAAAGTCATCATCGTTTATGAAATAAATCATGTTTAATAAATATATTAGAGTTTTGAGAATGTAATGGAGATTAAATAATGGAAAATCAGTGGGTGTGGTGCAGTTGTACTACAAAATAATTTTGCAATGTTTAAATGTTGCAATGCATTACCACATACAACATAATACTGCAATTTCAGCGTGCGTTGTCCAGGCATAATGCCAACAATGTTTTATTGCGAAATGCTTATCTGTAGCAATAAGACGACCTTACCTTTCTTGTCGTCTTTCAATGGCAGCTGTTTGAAAAGTTCTGTCTTTTTGGACCGCAAAATACCCTTTGCTGCTCACATACCAGTCCGAGGTCACTGTTCACTTCCTGCTGTCCACCGCTTTCAGTCACTCCAGGGAAAACACGTAACATCTTGCAAGCAAAGTAAAATAGAGCAATATAGCATAGAAACAGGCCCTTCAACCCAATTTGCTCACAGCAAACATCATGCCCCATCAACACCTGCCTGCATTTTACCCATATCCTTATAAACCTATGTCCGTGTTACTATCCAGATTTCTTTTAAATGTTGTAATAGTACCTGCTCCAACCTCTCCTGGCAAGTCATTCCATATTTCAACTGCCCTTCGTGTACAAAACGTTGCCCCTCGGGTTCTTATTAAATCTTACCCCCCTCACAAACCTAGGCCCCCTGGTTCTTGATTCCCCTACTATGGATTATGCATTCACCCCTATCTATTCACCTCATGATCTTATACACTTGCATAAGATCACCTCTTATCCTACTGCACTCCAAGGAATAATGACCTAGCTTGTGCAACATCTCCCTATAGCTTAGGGCCCTCAAGTCCTTGCGCCATCCTCAAATGTTCTCTGCATCATTTCCAGCTTAAGAACAACTTTTCTTATAAAAGTGACCTAAACTGAATGCAAAACGCCAAATGTGGTCTCATCGATGTCTTGACCAACTATTAACATAACCTCCGTACTTCTATAGTCCATACTTTGATTTATGTAGGTCAATGTGCCAAAAGCCTCCTTGACCACTACCCAAGGAACAATGCCACAACCCCACTTTCAAGAAATTATGTACCAATCTGCATCCCTAGATCCCTCTGCTCTACAACACTCCCGAGAGCTGTCAGTCACTGTGTAGGTTTTGCCCTGGTTCGACTTCCCCCAATGCAACACCTTACACTTATCTGTAACCATTAACCATTCCACAGCCCACCTGCCCAGCCAATCACAATCCTGCTGCAATTTTTGATAATCATCTGCAATATTTATGATACCACCCACTTTTGTGTCATCTACAAACCTGCTAAGCATGTTACATTCTCATCCAAATCATTGATATAAGCCACATACAAACAATTGTCCTCAAGACACTTCCATTAACTGTCCCCAGTTAAAAGTGCCCCAGTCTTCATATCTTTCTCCACAGTAAAATACGTGTTACAAGACCTCATTTAGAACACCGTGTTTTCATTTCCGGGCACCATATTATTGGAAAGATATTGTCCAGCTTGAAAAGGTTCAGTAAAGACTTACGAGGATGTTGCCAGGACGAGAGGAAGTGAGCTATAGAGAGAGGTTGAGTAGGCTGGGTCTCTATTCCATGGGGCACCAGCCGACAGCCACTGGACAATGCAAGAGGCGCAGCCGACGGTCCCTGGACCGTTGGGGAGCAGGTTCCTAAGGGGCAGGAACGGGGTTGGGTTGGGTTGGAGTTGGCTCTTCTTCTCCACGCTGGCAGTGGCAGCTGGTGTCCCGTCGGTCCGGGGTCGCCCCGGACATCTGCGGCTGCCCCCCGGGCGGGGATGGGACACTCGGGGGGGGGGGGGGTTCAGTGGCGGTTGGGCAGCGCTTGCGGCGCCGGGGTCCCAGCTTCGATTCTGGCTGCGGATGAGGTGCAGGTCTGTGTGCACGCTCTCCCGTCTCTCACTCGCATCTGCCCCCCTCTCTCTCGCTGTTACACCGCACTCGCCTGCTACCAGTTCCTTTGAAGTTGACCATTTATGGGAGTCTCTCTGGCAGCAAGCATTTCATTGCTCATTCGTATTATAGATGAGGCTAAAGAATTTAATTGCCTTGGAATTAGCGGAATAGTGATATTCGACTCAGAAACTATCAATGTTGTGCTCCAGTCTGGAATACATTAATTTTCCTATAATGTGACCACACGGCACCCCCAATCCTCAGATTAAATATATTTTTTACACATAAATTATGAATAAAAAGAATAATTTATACACGGTTTCTTCAGTCCGCCTTTTCTTTATGGTCTAGCCTCTAGCAAATCCCATGATTCCTTGCGTTTTTCAGAATACCGAACTCGCTTATTCAATCGGGCAGTCCTTCCTGCTCCATGTCAGTTCTATTCTGTCCTCTGAACTCTCATAACAAACCATACCGACTTCTAGCCTCAGTCCTGCATTGAATCTCACCCCCTGCCAATTTGCTTGAAAATATAGTTTCATGAAGCTTTTCGATAATTCATCGCTTTAAGATTTTTTTTAGAAGAAAAAATTCACTCTGGGCTTTCTCAGTGTCTACTTTTCTCGTTTGTAAATTATAATAAATAATATGTTAAATTTCGCGGGCATATTATTGGAAAAGCTTACTTAAGTTTTAACTGCTTTACATTCTACAGCGCCACGACAAATATAAGGAACTGGGCAGGAGGGTAAACCGTGACCTAAAATTACTCCTACCTTTTCGCTTCATGCCCTCCTCACCACCGTCACCGCACGTCTGACGAACACTAACTGACGGGGGAGACCCGGGCCCAATATGGGCCCGCCTCCGAGAATCGCACAAGCTGCAGACAACAATATTTTCGCTACGAACGAAAAAAATAGGCACCTCTTCCGCCTTCACAACCCAACTGAGCATGCGCGCGACAACTGGTTTCCTTCAAAGTGCACCCGGTGTATTCGGACATTCCATTGGCTGACTGGGTGAAGATAGACTAACCTAGTGGACGCCGCCACGCAGTCGCCTTTGCGGTCCGGGCGGTGGAACTGGTTTGGATTAGATGAGGGGTGAATATCCTATAGTGGAGCAAGATAGACCACTCCTGCTAAATGCAATGGGCTGACGTGTAGTACGCAACGCAACGCAACGCAACGGAACGTGGGCCTTTTTTTTCATCCATTTCCGTAACCGGACCCGACCCGACTCGCAGTGTAATCAACGTTGCGGGGCAACAGTTTGTGTTAATAAATTAAAATCCTGAAAATGAGAAGATTTTTACCAAATAACTTTTATTTTTACGAGGATGTTTCCGTAACCGGCTTCCGTCTCCGCACTATTATCCTATGGGGTCTTTGGTGCGGAGACGGAAGCCGGTTACGGAAATGGGGGGATACACAAAAAATCTGGAGAAACTCAGCGGGTGCAGCAACATGTATGGAGCGAAGGAAATAGTCAACGTTTCGGGCCGAAACCCTTCTTCAGGCCCGAAACGTTGCCTATTTCCTTCGCTCCATAGATGCTGCTACACCCGCTGAGTTTCTCCAGCATTTTTGTGTACCTTCATTTTCCAGCATCTGCAGTTCCTTCTTAAACACGGAATGGGGGCCTTAAATTACCCATGAATCTGCCCATGACTGTACTACGTCTTTTTCGTCGAGTGGACCAAAGATTATAGAGCAGAGCTTTATGCGTGGGCGAAAAAGCTAATAAAAGTGAACAATTCAAGTCGCTGACTGTCTCGTGGAGGTCTGACCCGCCTGAAAAGAATGACCTTTGACGTCAGCATAGCATTCTCCCTGGGGTTTACTGGGCCATTTTCCACTTGAAACGGATCATAGATTTTGTAAACATACCGTCTTGGGATTCCAAGCTTAGAACCTGCTCTCTTGACCCTTGAATGGCTACGCTGCACCGAGATAAATATCAGTGTGGTGATGATTTTCCCCCCCATTTGTGCTACTTCCTGATTTGTAAATGGATGTTAATTGGAGAAATTGGAGAAACAAGAATTAGGAATGTCACAAAATTTTGAGTTTTTAAAAATCAAGCCTGTAATTCACCCCATCAGATAAAGCATAAAAAGAACTTTAATTTGATACCGAATTCACGTTATATCGTTTTCATACTCGAAATTAGCATCTTGTTCCCTATTGCTTTTCCATTGACTTAACACAAAAGCTGTGATCAAGGACAGTGAAAATCCCATAACTTTCTTAAAAATTAAAAAAAACTGAATGAAATTTACAGTTATTATAGATTGAAGGATTCCGAAACAAATATGAAACATCTTACTTGGATCACCTGAAATTAAAGCATGTAATTAGTTACCTAATAGTAGCAAATTCCAAAATTGATCGTTGTGACGGAAATAGTAATAAATACCGAGACTGCCTTGAAAATTCAAAAATGTGATATTCTCAAGATCAGAACTTTAATATTATTGTATTACATGTTGTAAGTCCGTAACAGACAGGTAAAAAAAATGACAATTTCTAGCAAAAGACCACGACTTTATGGAGAAGATCAGTTGCTAGCTGGTACATTGGCATATCAAAATCAGTAGCATCATCATACTCCTCAAAGCTTTGACCAGACAGCACATGAGGTCAGCATTGAACCTGCCTCTCTAACACTGTTTGGCAGAAACTCCACTGTTATGCCATTGTGCTGCCCCAAATCCTGGTAAGTTACCACTTCCTCGCGGCCTACCGGCAGTCTGGAGCGGCGTTTCCTGCCGGGACCAACCAGGACTTCAG